>NC_081762.1:19354118-19549118 GCF_963082965.1 Carassius carassius | reverse complement strand
CCGCTGTTCTCACGCTCCTTTGTAGCCTGGTGTGGAGTACTTTTATTAAAACCTTTTTGCCTTTGTAGCCCTGGTGACTTATATTAATTTGATGTGTATTTCATGGTAATGGGGATGCATTGTCTGGCAGCTGTTTGAGGTCTTGCTGAAACAGTCTGATTGGAAGTGTATGATCAAAGTGGGGAGCGTCTCCTCATTATTATTTTCCACTCTTTCTGTCTCTAGCACTGTAGAGCTAACAAAGTGCTCTTCCTTCCCATGATCCTTATTCTGTGTTCAGTGTCATCCTGAGTGGAAGAACTAACTTCCAAATAAACACAGAGCCCAAATGAATGCATTTAATGGCCTAAACACGCACAGACTGATGGATGTGCGCACAATAAATCTGAGATTTATTGTTTCATGCAAACAAGCGTATATTTATGCATGTATATTTAAGAAACATCACGTACAAATGAAAATACCCACATGTGTACAGCAACACATATGTACAGAGATTCAATATCATTAATATCGAGTTCACTTTAGAGGATGTGAGCCTCTGATTAACACACACACAAAATGTATCACATCATTTAGCTTTCATTTCATGTAAGTCAAAGCAATTATTTTGGCTTGAAGTCAATATTAAATCAAATTGACTAAATTTGCTTACTAATACTCATTTGTGAACTGATTTTGATTCATCAGCTGACTTTGGCTGATGTTACCCTCCCCTCACACAGTTTTGTGTGTGTGTGTGTGTGTTTCTTTTTTAATTCATTGAACAATAACAGATTCAACTACCATTTAAAGTTTGGGTTGTTTTTGAAAAAAATCTCATTTTAATCAAGGCTGCATTTATTTGATCAAAAATGCTGTAAAAACAGTGGTTGCAATATATATATATATAGATACATTTAAATACACAAATTTAGTTGACTAACTCTGTAAAAAAATTGCGAAATTTATTTTTCAGCATCATTACTCTAGTCTTCAGTGTCACTTGATCCTTCAGAAATCATAATAATTTGCTACTCAAGAAACATAAAATTTTTACAATCAATAATATTTTTCATTATTATTCACCATGTGCATATATTGAATAAATAGACAATTATTACATTTAAAGAGTGCAAGAATAAGTTCGAAAGGTTTGTAAAACATTCCATAAATTTTCACTCATGTTTCAGACAGCAAGATATGTTGTATATATTTTATTGCACAGCACAAAAGAAGAATCTGCTTGTGTGTTTTGAGTGTAAGTGTGCATAATGTGTTTTTGTGTGTGACAGTGCTGTCTAGACTGTGTCCACTCTTCATTTGTTTGTCCAGCATCCACAGGTGGTATGAATGACCTTTCATCTGTTTCCCTTTTCGTTTCTTTATTTTCCACTCCCACTCTTCATAATACCATTAACCTGTCCGTCCTCAAAAGGATCACTGTAATTTACTTTCTATTATTAAATTCTACTAATGCTAAGCAAAGTAAATAAGCACTGATTTTAATGGGGAAAATGTTATGAATGTGTCTATTAATAAATAAATATATATCGTATGTGTTTTTCTTCCCCTCTCAAGGCTGATGCTTATTAAAAGATGGGTCTTTTAGAGTAGATAATTGTGTTCACGGAGGAGGAAAATGTGAAGTATGAAGCTTTGAAATCATTTAACATCACCGGCACAAAAGCAAAGTGACAAAGTTCTGGCAAACTAAGAATATACAAACCCAGCTGAAGGCCAAATATCACGGCACATTTAGCTATGTGTGAAGTTACAAAAAAGCCTTGGAATAACTCAAAAGTATCTTTCAGGTAAATAAAATCCTTTCTAGGTAGATATGCCACATTTAAAATGTGTTTTAATTAAGAAAGTTAAATAAGCTGAGTTTTAATGTACTTTAATCACTAAATGAAAATTTTTAAAATAATGATAGATAGTAAAAAAAAAAAAGGTTTGTAAATCTGTTTGTTCCCCCATTAAACAAGGCTTCATTTTCAGGCACATCTTATACAAAGAAAAAGAAACATTTTCTGCTGTTTCTCAAACGTGACAATAATAAAAACCACACACTTCTATTCATGTACTTGCCAAGAAAGGGAGAAACTTTGGGATTATTTATTTGTTTTTCAAAGGAAACCAGCACTCGCCAGTGTGAGGCCTGAGTCATGCTGCCTGTTTATTTGTAATGGGATCCTTTCTCAACACTGTATTATATTTCATCTTTCTCGGCACAGAGCTCCTCTGAGAAGTTGCCTCACCGGAGAACATCATTAACCATATGCAACATTAGCTGATGCTGCCTAGACAAACGTCTATAGATAAACTGATCTTTGAATTCAATGTTATGTTACTTAGTAATGTTTAATCAAATATGATCTTCTGGTAAAACATCAGAATTGTCTCTGGTGATGTATGCAGGTCTTCTCCAATCATTTAGTCCTTATAATCTAGCTCCTGCAAGCTAATGCTCATCTGCCTCCACTTTTGAGCACAACGCTCACATCACAAAATCCAATCAACAACCAATGAATAGAACTCGCCTTGTCTTACATTTTAAATTTTCCGAATAAACCATTATATGTCACAATACTAAAGAAATGATCTATACTGCCTTTTTGTAGCAACATTAATACTACACCCCCTAAAAAGCTGTCCTTTCACAGATCTGGTTTGTGTTGCTTTTGCTGGGACCGGCAAAGAAAGAGTGTTATCTACTTATGCAGAGATTCAAATCTCTGAAGCGCAGCTGTTTTCCCTCACCATTTCGGAAAACATCTTGATCCGTTTTAGTCTTCTGGTATCCGTGGATCTTTCTTGCTCACTTCTATTGTGTTTTCTTGAGAGAGAGAGAGAGAGAGAGAGAGAGATACGCAAATAACTGATTCTGGTACTGGCTCTTACAATACAGTAAGCTCATTGTATTAAAACACTGTCATAGACATCTCTGCCATGTAGGGTTCTTTTCAGGTAATTGCTCCCCTATTAGTTTCTGCCCAGTGCATCTGACAGATATGAATTGGATCTTGCCATGCAAGCCGCTGATTAATGACATTTAAAATGGGGTCTTAATTGTTGGGGAAAAGTGTGAGGTGAAAGAGAGGACTGATGTTCCTATCCATACACCTGTGATTAGAGAGCGTGAAGTGCGTTTGTGTCTGCCCTCCTCCACACATATAGGACGGATGACCCGGTTGGGGGGGTTGCGCGGAGCTCCATGTGGCTTCGGTTGGGATGAGAGGAAGAAGGAGTGGAATAAATACCGTGTGTGATTTAGTGCACACATCTGTGGCACACTGCAAAAGAGAAATCCTATTATTGCGTGCACGCGGTCATGATTAACCTGATGCTATGCACAGCTGGCCACCTCTGCTCTGAGAGTGGGTGGCACGGTGGTGGCGGCGCTAAATCAATCTGCACTAATTGCGATGGCCTTCTGCGCTCCGCCACGACGGGCCGAGCCGCCAGCGTCCACGGTCAGTAGGCTGTATTTTTTCCTTCTTACATCCTTTTCAATTAAAGTGGACCAGCAGAACATGAGATGATTGACATGTTGCCATCTGAATTCAGTTTCCTGCAGTACATGGCACTCCGTCGTTTAGTCTAATGATTAATTGTGCTTGTTCAATCCACAAAATGACTAGGATGGTTGGTTATGTTTTATTTCAATCGTTCACTTTAGACATTCTACTAACTATAGGTAATTTGGCAACTACATGTCAAGTAATTCTCATTAATGTGCCACTATATGTCAACTATTGAGATCAGGGATGTGCACTATTACTTAATTCACTGACATTTTTGTAGATTTTTTTTAATGAGCTAGTCTATAAGTAAGAAACTCTCAGAAGAGAGGCAAAAAATATTGTTTATATGTGATAGGTTTGAAAAACTTAAACTATGAATCAATGAGTCAAAAAAATTCGAGATAGCCTACCTAACTGTCCGAATTGTTCTTATTTTCCAAAAATTTACAACACGGACAGCAACAAAAGCAGCAGAAGAGATGAATGAAAAAGTAAATTCATTCCCTATGACCGTAGGTCTTTGAACAAGCAAAAAAAAGAACTAATAATGATTCCAGCGGTTACCCAAATAACATGAAAATATATCAACAATACCTTTCTGAATGAAGTCAGTTCCTCTTTATTCATAGTGTTTTCCCCTTTTAAACCGGTATGCTCCCCATCTTCCAAGCAGACATTTCTCTGAGCCCTCAGCAAGTGACATGAAGAAAACACATGCATGCAGGTCTGAGGTGAAATGAAATGATACTGTTTTCCACTCCAAAATAATGTATTAGTTTTAAAATGTAACATTAAAAAAACACAATTTTAACTAGTTGACTACTATTTACAGTGTCGACTAGCAGCAGTATGTAACGAGTCGGGGAAGGAGTGGCAGGAAGCAAGTGCGAGATTAATGAGATGTAATGAAGACAATGAGACAATACAAAACTGAGACACAAATAATGCTGGGAGGAATGCACAGTCCAAGATGGTGGTGAGGAATGACGAATCCGGAAGGCGGAGGTGAGTTGGCAGCAGGAGAGGGTGACACAGGAACTGCGGGGAAGCGGCCGAAGGTAAGTGGTGTTGCTTGGTGGTGGGTTGCGTAGAGTGGACAGGGTTCCGGGGAGACACGGACATCCAACGCAGAAACACACAAGAAAGCAAGGCATAGGTTACAAACATGAAACAACGCTCTCACGAACACAAGACGCTAGACAAGCCAATATATAGGGATGAGTAATAAGTGACAGCTGTTGCTGATGACAATTAATGGAGACGCCCACAAACTAATCAGTGCTGATGCGTAACACACAGACTTCACCCACAAAGTACAAAACCCAGAGATCACGGTTTACCAACCGTGACAGTACCCCCCCCTCTAAGAACGCCTTCTGGAGTTCCCAGAAGGGCCTACCTGCTGATTGTAATCATCAATAAGGGAGTGATCCAGTATGTCCCTAGCAGGTACCCAACTCCTCTCCTCCAGACCTTAACCTTCCCAGTCCACCAAGTACTGGAATACTCGTCCAGCTCCGTCTCGAGTCCAGAATACGATTAACCGAATAGGTCGGTTCCCCATCTATGAGACGCGGCGGCGGGGGAACCAGGGTAGGCGGATTAACACGTGAATAAAAGCCGGGGTTTAATTTTGGACACATGGAAGGCGTGATGTGTCCTCCTGTATGCTGGAGGTAGTTTGAGGCGGACTGTCACCGGACTAATGATCTTGGTGATAGTAAACGGGCCAATGAATTTGGGAGCTAATTTGTTAGAAACGGAACGGAGAGGAATAGTGTACGTAGAAAGCCACACCTTTTGACCCACGACGTAAACGGGAGGCTTTGACTGGTGGCGATCGGCCTTGGCCTTAGTGCGCTCCCTCATCCGGAGCAGAGTCTCGCGGGCTCTGGTCCAGGTGCGATTGCACCTCTGGACAAATGCGTGAGCGGAGGGGACCGCGACTTCAGATTCCAGACTAGGAAAAGCTGGTGGCTGGTAACCTTAGCTGCACTGAAATGGAGAGAGGCCCGTGGCTGACACTGGTAACGAATTGTGAGCGTACTCCACCATAGAGAGTTGTTGGCTCCAGGAAGAAGGATTCTTGGAGACCAAACATCGCAACGTTCTCTCTAAATCTTGGCTGGCTCGCTCAGACTGCCCATTACTCTGGGGATGATAACCCGAAGACAGGCTAACCGTCGCTCCTAGCAACTTACAAAATTCTTTCCAAAATTTGGATATGAATTGGGATCCCCTGTCAGAAACCACGTCTACCGGGAGGCCATGTAACCGAAAGACGTGATCTAGGACAGTGACCGCTGTCTTCTTGGCTGTCGGAAATTTGGGCAAGGGAATGAAATGTGCCGCCTTCGAGAACTGGTGCACTACGGTCAAAACGACCATCATGCCATTAGAGGGCTGGAGGGCGGTAACAAAATCTAGTGCGATATGTGACCAGGGTCTCGAAGGGACAGACAGCGGTTGAAGAAGCCCATCAGGAGGCCGGTTAGACGACTTACCACTGGCGCAAACTGAGCAAGCCAAATCAAAATCGTGGACGTTACGAGCCATAAGTGGCCACCAGAATCGTTGCTTAACTAACCCCTTGGTTCGGCTTATCCCTGGATGACAAGCAACGTTAGAGCAGTGACCCCACTGAATAACTTTGCACCATAACTCTTCCGGCACAAATAAATGATTCGGTGAGCAACCGGGCGGAGGCGTTACCCCTTCTAAGACCGTCTTGACCTTCGATTCGACCTCCCATACGAGTGCTGAGACGACTATTTTCTCAGGTAAAATACACTCGGGAGTCACCGGGCGGGCGGAGGGATCAAAAAGACGTAACAAAGAATTGGGTTTGACATTTCTGGAACCCGGGCGGTACGACAGAGTAAAATCAAAACGACCGAAAAAAGTGCCCACCAAGCCTGCCTGGAATTGAGTCTTTTGGCAATTCTAATGTACTCTAAATTCTTGTGATCGGTCCAAACAATGAAAGGTACCCCTGAACCTTCCAACCAGTGACGCCACTCCTCTAAAGCTAATTTGACAGCCAACAATTCTCTGTTACCAATGTCATAATTGCGTTCAGCAGGAGATAACCGATGAGAGAAAAACGCGCAGGGATGCATCTTATCGTCCGAGGAAGCATGTTGGGAAAGAACGGCTCCTACCCCCACCTCTGATGTGTCGACCTCCACCACAAACTGACGTGAGGGGTCAGGGGTGATCAGGAAAGGGGCTGAAACAAAGCAGCTCTTCAGTTTGGCAAACACAGCCTCGGCTGTGTCTGACCACCTGAACATAGTTTTGGGGGAGGTCAAGGCGGTCAGAGGTGCGGCTAGTTGGCTGAAGTTGCGAATAAAACGCCAGTAGAAGTTGGCGAACCCCAGAAACCTCTGTAGGGCCTTACGGGAATCTGGACTTGGCCACTCTACCACAGCCTTAACTTTCTCAGGATCCATGCGTATTCCCTCAATCGACACGATATACCCAAGAAACGGAACCGACTGTGCATGAAACTCGCATTTCGCCACCTTGACAAAAAGCCCATTCTCTAGCAATCTCTGAAGCACTCGTCGAACGTGCTGCACGTGTTCCTGGAGAGAAGAGAAAAAAATCAATATGTCGTCCAGGTAGACATATATGAATTGATCAATCATATCTCGCAGCACGTCGTTGACGAATGCCTGGAAGACCGCTGGGGAGTTGGAGAGCCCAAAGGGCATGACCAAGTATTCAAAGTGCACAGTCTATCTTGGGGTTGTGTAGGAGGAGCCAGGGGTGACCAAGGACTATGGGTGCAGGGGGAGAGTCAAGGATGTGGAAGGAGATGGTTTCAGAGTGGTTGCCTGATGTGATGAGGGTGATGTCTTCAGTGATGTGAGAGATGACCGGTAGTTTCTGTCCATTGAGGGCGTGAACCGTGATGTGGTACGTGAGGGGTCTGAGGGGAATGTGAAGTCTGCGTGCAAGTGTACTGTCCATGAAATTACCCTCCGCCCCTGAGTCCAGTAGTGCTTGACAGTCGTGACTCTGTGCTGACCATCTTAGTCTTACTGGGAGGAGCGTAGATGATGATGAGGTCTTCTCGGCGGAGATCCCACCCGATAGTAGCCTCATACGTACTACCGGGCTTGGCCTTTTACCGGACAGATGTAAGCGTGATGACCGGTCCCCCCGCAGTAGAGGCACAGGCCCAGGGACCTCCGCCTCTCCTTCTCCTCCCGGGAAAGCCGAGCTCGCCCTACCTGCATGGGCTCATGATCGTAGGAGGGGCTGGCCGCTTCCCCGCCGCTGACTCGCACGTCTGTCTGGGCCTTGGGTGTGGAGCTGGGTAGGTTCCGTCGCTCCACTCACGTCAGACATGCATCCACCCGCAAAGCTAGTTCGATGAGCCCATTTAGTGAAGTGGGAAGATCCAGGGCGTAGATCTCCTTCTGGACGCGGTCAGCCAGCCCATGCATGAACATGTCCCACTGCGCCTCCTCGTTCCAATGACACTCCACCTCCAGAGTACGGAACTCGATGGAATAGTCCGAGACGGATCTTTCATTCTGACATAACTCGGCGAGCATCCTCGCCGCCCCCCTCCCGGTGACGGCCCTATCAAAGACCTGCCTCATCTCGGCAGAGAGTGTCTGGAACGAGGCGCAGCATGGATCTTGGTTCTCCCACACCGCCGATCCCCATAATGCCGCTCTCTCAGTGAGCAGGGTCAGGACAAAAGCCACCTTGGCTCGTTCATTGGTGAAGGTTCTAGGTTGGAGAGAGAAATGCATATCGCATCGGGTTAAGAAAGCTCTACAAAAGCTAGGCTCACCCGAGTAGGACTCCGGAATGGGGAGACGTGGTTCCAGCTGGGAGGGGGCCTCCGGTGGTGTGGGAGGAACGGGCGGTGTGAGCGGCGCAGTGGGAACCCGTAGCAGCTGTAGTTGTTGGGTGAGCTCGGACACCTGTGCCACCAAAGCCTAAACCACACAACCAGTGTCATTAAGATTCCTCTCCTGGGAGTCCATCCTCCGAGCACTCGTGCTGAGAAATTCTTCCAGGGCGGATGATGGGTTACTCGCTGCCTCCATTGTTGGTCAGATCGTTCTGTGATGCTTCGATGGAGGACAGGAGGCAAATGCAAGTATAGAATATTTATTAAAGATGAGTAATGATGAGGAGATGCTGGTGGGTGACGCAGGGACCTCGACGGCAGCACAGACAGGTGAGTAGGTGTTTGAGTGCGTTGGTGGAGGTGGTGGTGGTGAGAGATCCGTGATGATGACAGTAATCCTAGGTTGACCGAACAGGAACAAGACACGAAGCAGTAGAACTGGAGGACGAACCAACATGAACCACGGAGGACCTCAAACAACGATCTGACAAACAAGAGACGAAAGACAGGGCATTAAGTAGGCTGGTGGAATGAGCTGCAACACCCACATGAAACAATCAACATGACGTAACATGAGATGAGCAGGAGACGGTGCATTCATGAACTGTGACACAAAGTGCAAAACCCAGAGATCACGGTTTACCAACCGTGACACAGTAGTTATGTTTACTCAACTAGTCGACTAATCTCGCACATCCCTAGTTGACATTACCTTGCAAAGCTACTTATAGTCAGTTAAATGTCTGTTGGTGGACGATCTAAATAAAGTGCTAGCAGATATTAAGCAGAGAGTCTACTAACCAGAGTGAAAAAATATACAAATAAAGTACTTTATTTTGTGCTAAGTATACTACACTTTTACGAAAAATGGTTCGGATCATGTTCCATGTTGATATTTTGTTAATTTCCTATCGTAAATACATCAAAACTTAATTAGATTTTTTTGCACCGTCATATTCCAGATTTTCAAATAGTTGCATCTCGACCAAATATTGTCCTATCCTAACAAACCATACACCAATGGAAAGCTAATTTCTTCGAAATTATTTATCATTTATTTACTTTTTCATTCAAAATTGACACTTTAGACTGGTTTTAGGGGTCCAGGGTCACAGATTAATACAATATTAATAAAAGTGTTGTAATAACCACTGAATTTGGCTGCGGAGAAAATTAACATTCCTTTTTTATGTAATTCAGAAAAGATAGTTTATTTAGGATTCAATATTCCTTCAAAGTTGGAGGAAGCATATTCTTGGAATTATTCCCCATTACTTAAAAAAGTAATGAGAGATTTGGAAAGATGGAACTCACTGCCATTATCACTAACTTGCAGGATAAATAAATTGCATAAAAATGTATGTTCTTCCCAAATTTTTATATTTATTTCAAAATCTTCCCATTTCTATCCCACAAAAGTTTGTTTGTTTGTTTGTTTGTGTTTTCCTCAATAGCTGTATTTGGAATAATAAAACTGTGAGGGTTAAACTGAAAGCATTACAAATGGCATCTTAAAAAATGTGGATTACAACTTCCAGATTTTGTTTTATTTGGGGGCAGCACAAATGAGAGCGGTATGGTTTTGGCAGATGAATAGTACTTTTCCACCTGCATGGATGCAAATTGAAAGATATCATGCAGGGGAAATATCTCTAGATAAGGCTCTGTTCATCTCATTGACTTGTGTTACGAAAGCGGTTAACAACCCATTCATTAGAAACACTTGGAAATTGGGGTTTGAGATCAGGAAAAAATATAATTGACTCCTATCATGGTATAACAATGCTCCTTTTCACTGCAACCCATCTCTTCCTGAGGCATTAATAGCTGGGATAACACACTATTGGTATAAAAAGGGAATAGAAGTGTTTGGAGATTTATATGAGGAGAACAAACTAATGGCATTTAAACAACTGAGAATAAAGTTTTCTCTTACTCGTAAACATTAAAAAAAAAAAAAAAAAAAAAAAAGGTGAGAAATTTTATCAATACAATAAAAGCTCATTTAAGGTCCCTTTCTTCACTCCCAATAAGAGAGAGAACGTTTTAGATTAATGCAGTTCAATATTAAACATAAAGTATATTATACACCTGAAAGACTACACAAGATCAATGATTCATATTCAGAATGTTGCCCTAGATGTAAAACAGAGGTTGGTACATTATTGCATGTTTTAGACTTGCTTTAGACTTAAAACTTATTGTAGAAGTATAATGCAAACTATTGACATAATTATTAATGTTAGGCTTCCATCTAAACCGAGACTGATATTATTGGGGGATGAATCAATTCTTCAGATTGATCAAAGAAAGAATTTACGTTTAGTTAAGATGTCTCTGATAGCAGCAAAGAAATATAGCTATACAATGGAAATCAGAAGAACCACCAAGTTATATTGTATGGCTTAGAGAAATTTCATCCCATGTGCCTGTTGAAAAATAATGTTATTCTAAAAAAAAAAGAGAAAATTAATCAATGATTGAAAATATTTGGGGCAACTTTATTGCATATGTGAACAATTTGGATGTTACAAAGACTGAAAATGCTTATGTGATAATGTAAGACTTCTTGATTTTAATCTCTTTATTTATTATTAGTATTGTAATTTATTTATGTATTTATTTTTATTTATTATTTTTGTTTTTTATGTTTGTTTTTCTTTCCTCTTATTTTACACACCAACTTACTTTACTGTGCATTGTGCAATAAAGAAATACTCCAAATAAAGTGTTATTTTTATTTTATAAAAGTTTTAAGTGATTTGTCAATAAACATGTTGAAGGGATAGTTCCCCCAAAATAAATGAAAATGAAGTCATTAATTACTCACCCTCATGTCGTTCCAAACCTGAAAGACCTTCATTCATCTTCAGAACACAAATAAAGGTATTTTTGATTAAATCTGAGCGCTTTCTAACCCTGCATAAACAGCAATGCAACGGAACTGTTTTCAGGTCCAGAAACGTAGCAAGGACATCATTAAAATAGTACGAGTGACAGTAGTTCAACTGTAATTTTATGAAGCTACGAGAATACTTTTTGTGTCCAAAGAAAACAAAAATAATGACTTTTCCTCTACATCACTGTCTGCTGCCATTAATGAGAGTACTACGAATATTAAATATATTTATATGAAATAAATGTATTTTAATTAAAATATGGTATAGTTTAATGTATGTTTTTTTCTTTTTCTTTTTTGAGGGAATACTGGAATGACTCAGAATTGACATGCAATTGCAAAGTTACTTACAATTAGTAGAATATCTAAAGTGGACTTTCAAATACAAAGTGTTATTGAATAGTATTATCATCTATAAAACTCACCTGCAGTGTTGCTGCAGTTAGAGTTCAGTGAAGAAATTTTACCTACCAGTGCCTCAAATGCATTACCTGTGATTTCTGCAGCTTTCATCAACAACATTTATTTGTTACAAAATTAAACATAACAGGAAGTATGAAGATGTGAATCAGACGATCATGCCATACCTTGCTGTGTGAATCATCAGCGAAAACTGACGGAACATATCACAAAACCTATTAAATGTGATTCTTTGAATCTATGCAATTCGATAAACATCACATAGGTGACCATGATTCATTCATTTGGTGCATCCTCCAACGTCAGAGCGCAATCAACGGAAATGCTCCTTGAGACATTATAGCGCTCATAAAAGCTCTCATCTCATTAGCTCGGCTCGCTGGCGGCACGGAATATTCATATGTGATTTTACAGAGCACACGTGGATGGAAAGCGAATGACGTGATGTGAGACGCACTTCTATCAATCACTTACCTTCCTAACACGGCAACAATGGCCCTGACCTTCCTGTGAGAGTTTCTGCTCCGATTCAGTCTTTCAGTCATTATTACCGAAAAGGCCTCGTTAGCCATTATCCCGAGGGGGAGGAAGATATGGGGAGAAATGAAGACATTTGGTGGAGGTCGACCCCATCCTCACACCTTGTGATGGAGCTATGGATTAAACAGCTGGAGGGGGATCCCAGGGGGCCACTGAGAGAGACATTCTGCACTACGGCAGTAAAAATCCATCACACATATTTCAATTGCCCTGGCAGCATTAATAGACACTGCTGTTCTTTAATATTTGATGAACTGGCTGGTTGGACCGTATAACGGCAAGAAGAAAAGGGTAATCAAGAAAAAGGTAATAGAGAAGTGAGAGTGGACTTGTCATCCATTTTTAATCCTGACGGGAGAGGGGTAAATAACTCACCTGTACAAATACATGCACAGATGCTTGCATATATGTAGGCCTACTATATGTGTATATATATATATATATATATATATATATATACTGGAGAAATAATAGTATGTGTGTTGCGCAGTTATCACAGGGAATAAAAATGTCTGAACTACGATATGAGACCATTTCTGTTTTTCCAAAGTCTAATAATTTCCATGTTTCTGTCATTACATTCAGCCAGCCAGGCTTTTTTTCCTCACATGTAACTGCTGCAATTAGGGAAAGAGCAAACAAGGTGCTGGCGAGGACCTGTGTCTACATATGGAACCCATTCTTTCCCCATACGGCCGTGCCTCTACGCTTCACAAACGCTTACGTCCATTTGGTGAAATTTGTCAAAACTAATATGGAATCAGATTGATTAAAATGTTAACACGTGTTCAAAAGATCCAAGCGGCTAATTCACGCGCAAACGGTGGCTAGTAATTGTAGACAGGACAGCAGAGCACACTTTGGAGTTGTTCGTTCTTGACATTGAAGGATGAAAGCCGTGTGACATTTTGAACCACACAAGTATCATCCTCTGGGTTAGAAATGGAAGTGTGCAGTACTTGAAGAACCTTAAGAAGGAAGCAATTGTGTAGAAGTTTTGCAGCTTTCACCGAATGTCTGTATGTAAACATACAGTATAAAATTTGCAATTTATCTTAATAAAATTGGGGACCAAAATGATTTACTTGTTTTATACTGTTCAATAAAATGCACTATATAATAAAAATGTTGTTAATATGGCTGGTTCACATCTTTGGCAGAAACAAAAGGCTGTTAGCTGTTCAAAAAAGGCACAAGCTATGTCTCAATAGGCAATATATCAACAAAGGAATAAAAAATGGTATTCATCATGGGATCTTTATGAGAAGAAAGAGATTTTTCATATGCTAACTGTGCTATTTTAACCGTGTTAGCCATCAAACACAAGTCTCTCGAGTGCCTATTGTTTCTCCAGTCGATCAGTGCATCCAGAACCATAGTTTCATAACAATTGAAACTAAATTCTGAACAGGCTCTTTTTACGTCGTCGGTAATGTTCCTTGAAGACCATTACACCATGTGTGCTGATGGACACAGTTGTTATTGCATCAGTCTGAGTATTGGTGTGCCACTGGAGGCCTGAAGTCTCGCTCAATCTCCCACTGCGCATATCCATGATGCAGCTCAGCCTCCAGGAGAGCTTCACAGAATCAGCCTTTCAGGGAGTGTTTATGTAAACCAGGGTAAATTATTCCACCAATTACAGGGTCGCCAGGGTCAGCGCAGCTTGGAAGGGAGCACGGAATCCAGGTTGGGCCGCGCATAAAGGAGTTCAAAACATCTGCTGTGAGGGTAAGGAGTGGAATAGGAGCTGGAAGCTTTCCCTGGCTAAACAGCCAAACCACATGAAGATGCTTTACTTCTTAACTGATAAATCATAGCCGAGGAAGATTTGCCAAAATAATGACAAAACGGACTGATTTTGAATCCAGGTGAGATGGGGAGGGGACACAAAGAGATGGAAAACGGGGGAAGTGTTGGAACAGGGAAAGAAATACTAAAGGGGAATTCACTAAGAATGAATTGCACACGCTGACAGCGCTGTTTGCGTCATTTTAGAGGTTGGTGTACTCAATTAAATTGTGCAAAACAGGAGCAAACATGCCCCAAAAAATGCAATTTGCACAGCACAAGTCCCAGTCTTGTTGTTCAGTTCTCAGTCCTAAAATTGCCAAAGGTACGCTTGTCGACACTGAACATGAATATAATGATTGATATGATCTGTAGGAAATAAGGAATTCTGTTTATAGCCTGCTTTCTGTGGGTGATTATAGCACAACATTAATTACGACAGGCAAATAGTACCTAATTTACATAGAAATTAGACATGTTTGTGCTGAAAAGAACAGCAGTGACTTTTTAATTGTAATATGTACTGTGTTATTTTTTTTGTGCACAATTTAATAAAAGGAAAACGAAAATATAAATTTGAACAAAATTTTTGTGAATTAAACCTAACATAACTGGTAAAAACCAACTTCAAAATACCACATGCATTAAACATATGATATTAACGTGAGAAAGTTAACATTGTTGATGTTTTTAAATCATTGCCGTTAGCCTATTTACTAAAAACTAAATCAAAAAGGCAAACTGAGGGTTAAATTAAACTGTGGTTACTTTGTGAACACGCGATAAAGACAAAACTGAATTAGCCCCTCTGTTCAAGTGTAATGATTGGTTTCTCGCTGCTTCAGTACTTATCTCCGTCTCTCTCTTTTACTCTTTTCTCTTTTGCTCCTCTCAGCAGCGCAAGGGGAAAATGTGAGAACCAGATGTGAAGCCTTGACTGCAGATGTGCTCGCTTAGAGGCCAAGAAAAAGCTTATCTCAGGACCTTGGAAACACACACTCACAAACCCTCACGAACGAAGCAAGGAGCATCTTCGAGGCAATACTTCATTTTGAATAATTAATTTAGGAAACGATAATAGCACTGCACTGCTGTCTAATAAAGAGCGTCAGTCTCTCTTTAAAACCAGATCCTGCTCGCCACATTTTAGCCGCTTCCAGGAATCACAGGAATGAGAAATACTGTGTGCCCCTTTATTTACTTAGCAGATGATAACCTCTTACCACACACTCTCTCAACAGAGTTAAAAACATGCTCTCCTCTCTCCCGCAAACAGCCTAATGGGTTTAAATGCTCTCAAATATTAATGTCTGTCCTTCAGAAGCTACAAACCAAGCCCATTATTATAACAAGCAGTGGCCTGGCTGACTAGGACGATGCAAACAGAGAACTCAGTATTAATGAAATGAGTGCGAACGGTAAATGATGGGTGTAGAGCCCTGCCATTTTCACATGACAGTAGCTGAACTCGAGAAAAAAGGTACAAAAATGTCACTGGGGCAGTACTGTAAGTTTCAAAGGCTAAAAGGTACATCTTTATACTTTATTTACTTCTAAATTATATGTTAATATATCAAAGTTACTTATTAGTATTTAAAAGTGCATATTAGTACCTTCTGAAAGGATTAGATTCTGACTTTTGTATAAATATTCATTATAGTTCCCTAAAAATAAAATAAAATAATTAATTCTGAAATTAATTCTAAATCTAAAAGTACTATTTTGTGGTTTCATATATTAGTAATGAAACAAAACTGTATAAATCAATGTCCCACTGAAGCGTTTTCTACATTTCTTTTCATATGTGTTTTGTGTCTTTTATCAATCCATGTTTTGTTTTATTTTATTTCATTTTTAAAGTTGATCCCAAAGATCCCATTTGTGGATTTTCATGACAATGGAAACGTTTAAGGGGCTTTGATATGCCATGTAAAAGATGCCAAGCTATAAAATATAGTACAGAAAAATCAGATTCTCAGCCGTACATTATTGAAAAATGAACCTTTCAGATTTACATTGGAAAATATATTTAAAAGGAGGGGGATGTTTTGATTTATTTAGAAAATGCTCGGATAGAGAGAAAGAGAGAGAGAGAGAGAGAGAGAGAGAGAGAGAGAGAAAGAAAGAAATGAGCCTTCTACCCAATTCTTCTCCCTCATTACTGTTCTATTCATCCTCTCGCTTCCAATGAGTATTGATTGGGCCGCATTTGCCAGTGTGCACCTTATGCTGACAGCCTGCCTGGTGTGTGTGTGTGTGTGTGTGTGTGTGTGTGTGTATGTGTGTCAGTGTGTGTTGGTGCATGAATGTTTATGTGTGTGTGTCAGATTTGTGGCAGCTGTCAGCTGGTGTCTCCCCAGGATGAGCTCAACACAGCACAACCCATCTCCAGGACCCTTTGACCCCTGCGTTTTCACCGGGGACCAATAACACGTCCCTTGATTTAGTGCTGGGAGGTTACATGGTACTTATGTTTAATAAGCAGCACACAGAGCTGGGCCCCCCCAGCAGGACTTTGGGGGTAATTACCTCATATTCATCTTAGGCTGGTTTGGGAAGGGAGTAGACAGCCAATGAGATCTCCTGTGGTGGAGGAAACAAGCTCTTTAGGTTATTGGATATTTTATGTTTCTGGTAGAGGAAAGTAATTTATGGTCAATTATGGAAATGTGATTAATCAGATTTCTCCATCCATTTCCAAGTCTCTTGGAAAGAAGTGAGCATGTCATTTGAAGATTGTTGCCTTTAAAAATTGTTTTTGGCTTTTATGGAATTGTTTTATGGATCTGGAATTTGTTGTATCTTTACGGATACTAGGATTAATGGAAAAAACCCTGTTTACGCCACTCCTTGTCGACCTGAAACAATGTAATTTCTCTTAAATGTGACCCTTTTTCACTATGTAGTGTATTTTGGGCTATATAATGCAAGTTTTAATTTCAATTAATTTAATTTGCTATAATCAAAGGATACATAAGTATCAGTATTATATTGGCCACCTTGCTCTCCAGAAATCAGTGTAACCATTATTGTGCAACCATTAGCTTAGCATTTATTTAGCCCTACCCCACAATTGCATGAGATGCAAATCATCTGCATTGATTGTCTCTGGTTTGTGAATGCTAAACATTATTCTTTTTAGAATTTAACTCAATTCAAAACTAAATCTGTTTTATGAGATGCAAGCTGACACGTGTGTAAACACATGGCTGAGACAAGACAAAAGGCATATGCAGCCTTATTAAATGCCTCTTCTAATCCTGACAGGGTGCTAATGTTAAGAAACACCTGCTATCGGCTAAAACACATTACTAAACTCCAGTTTACAGTACATCATTAGAAAGACTCTGACTCCGATTATCAGATGCAAAACCCAGTATTAGCATTATTAAACAAGATTTAATTGTGGTACAAAAGGATTTCTTTGAAGAAATGCCTTAAGTCACTAATCATTTTAGTGTTTTCTCTAAACCTTTGTTTTTGCCTCGGAGTTTGCAAGAGACACATTTTATATCTTATTTTACACTCATATACCCTCACGCCATCCATGACGTAGATAAGTTTGTTTCTTCATTGGAACAGATTTTGAGAATTTTAGCATTTCATCACTTGCTTACCGTAAATGGGTGCCGTCAAAATGAGAGTCCTAATAGCTAATAAAAACATCACAATAATCCACAAGTATAATCACCACTCCAGTCCATCAATTAACATCTTGTAGAGAGAAAAGCTGTGTGTTTGTAAGAAACAAATCCAACATTAAGACATTTTTAACTTTAAAATGGTTGTTTCTGGATAAAATATGAGTCCTCTATTATTGTTTTTTTTTTTGTTTGTTTGTTTTTCTCAGTGAAAAGGTAATTTTGTCAGAATAAGGAGACTGTTGTTGTCCAACCAGTATTGTCAGATGCACAGACAGGCCTGTGTTTCAGCTCTGCTGCCGCATGAATGTCACCTTTCGCTGAAGCCCATAACAGAGGGGTGGTCTCTGGTATGAGGGGCTGTCATGCACAGGACAAGTCACCTTGTCTTTTCTTCCAAGAGCTAGTGAGCATTTCCTTTCTCCATGAGTGCCTATGCTTGGCCTGAGGGAAACCTAATGATCCTCTGTCTCTTCTGGTTTGTCATGTTGTCTACAGCCCTCCCTAGCTTCACCAGAAACCAAAGCTTTCCCTGCACCATTTCCAGCTGTAATGCTGCAAATTCGCCTAGCCTCCTTGTGCCCTTGAAAAACATGGCAGTTCAGATCAGTTCAGTAGTAGATAATAGCACATTGCATTAGAAGCAACACTGTTTGTTTACATCCTTCAGAAAGAACCAAACTGAAAACTTTGTTGTAATGAGATTTTAGTAATGTATCTTGAGAACGAAATGCCCTATTTTTCCCGTTTTTCCAAGCGAGAGACACTTTTTTAGCTTTCTTCTTTCTTTTCTTTTCATCTGGAGACAAAAGAATGTTAAATGAGTGCCTTGAATTGGCATTGTTAGTCGAGCTCAAATATGCAGATTTAAATGTGCTTATTACTTCCATTCTGCTCATTTCAACTGTCTGACTGCACTTAATTAAATCAGATTGATTAGACCTTTCCTAGACGTACCCCACAATCAAGTAATTATGACAAATAGAGGAGTTGGTACAAACTCTGGGTTTGAGGGCCTTCTCTTCTACTAACAGAATAGTCCTGGTGTCAACTTGTGCCACTGCAGAAGAGACAGCCAGACAAGCACGTCACATAATGGAAATCTTGCGGCCATTTAGTGTAAGAGAGAAAAGAGCACCAGCTTCACTGCAGGTCTGAGGAGGTGTGCACATTGAATGCATTTTAGCATTTTACTGAGCTGCGTTTTGATTGTTTTTCTATGTAACCATGCACAGACATCTTTTAAAGTTGCGCTCATGTCTTTTGCAGCATCACTCGCATGACACAGTTCTAAAAACGTGGCACTCAAGTTACAAAACAATGTCTTGATACATTGTTCAATGCAAGCACATGTTCTGTGTGCATGGCCACTTATGGTTTCGAAATGAAGTTTACACTTCCTCTGCACTGTTTTGTAATTGTTTTTCTATGTAGACATATACTAGATGGGCCTCTATGACTTTTTTTAACACTGTTTTTTAAAGAAAAAAGCTCAAGCTTCATCACAGGCCTAAAGGTTTGGAATGACGCACTTTCACTGCAATATTTTGTAATTGTTTTTCTATATAAACATAGTTTGGTTATGTTAGTCGCTCATGCCGAAACACTGCTGTGTTAAAGTCATGGTCATGGACTTGACTTTTAGCATGCAAAGATTTGTCGGACATTGCAACAGAGATGATTTGATGTCATTCTCTGAGTTTCCTTTTTATATATACATTTCTAAAAGGTCATGCTTTGCTCTATCCATCTTCTACACTGTAAAAATGTAGTGCAATTTTAAACTGTACAAAAATTAAAAACTTAAACATATCTTACCACACATATAATGTAATTTTACAGTAAAATGCTGTTAATTGTACAGTTTTTAGAAGTAAAAACAACAAATCAATATAATTTAGACAAAAAACTGTAAACTGTGCCACTCTACATTTGAAAGTAGTCTATTTTGTTTAAATAATCTTGATAGTATGATAGTAAATAATATCTTAATATTTTTTTATATTAGTTATGTTCTTTTGGGTTTTATACCACATATTTTGCTGTTTAATGAATATTCTTTGCATTATTTAAGTATCATGTGTGTTTAGTATTTTAGTAGGAATGTGCCATATGGAATTAATTTTTATTTATTTAATTTTTTTGTTTGTAAATTACAGATTAATAGTGTACAGTTTTTCTATAAAAAAAAATATTCTGGCAACCACAGCTGCCACAATTATTTTGTAAAACCCACAGATTTTTTATTTATTAATTTTTTTTTTACAGTGTATTGGTCACACGTATTCGTGTGATACAAATTCTCAGGTCAAAGGTCTCCAAACTTGAACTTTACAATTCAGCGAAATGAAAGATTTCTAAACATGAGCTTGTGTTTCCAGTCTCCTGCATTAAAATGCAGGCAAAGAAAGCATAACTCAGATCTCCCATAAGTCTCATGAGCCATGAAATAGTAACATCTGAAACTCACAGATACTACATTAAAAAAGTCTAGACAAGCTTTTCTGTAATCAGAATAAGGATTCAAGGGTCTTCTCAATACTTTTGATGCACAATGTTATTTTTTATGCTAAGATCTAGGCTTTGAAGGACGTTTATTGTTCCCAAAATGAAAAACGCCCTCTGTTCAGCATCCTTCAAATTTATGATTAAACGTTAATGTTGAGGATATTGACATGGCATTTTGCATGACAGAATAAAAGAAAGGATGGGTTGGCAAAAACCAGAGAGATAAAAAGTTCCCCCCTAGGAGCCGTTGAGTTAATATTGTTGCTGAAGTGTTTCGGCAGCTTTGATTGCAATTTTGAGAGGAAATTATCTCACTGGGGGGGTGGCATTGTCCAACTGTGAGTACTGTTCACATTAATACAATCTCTTTCTCTTCTCGCTCTGCGCTCCCTCTTTCTTTCTTGTGTTTTGTCCTAGTCAGACTCTGATAACATCCAGCTGGAAAAGCATGATGATGTGACTAAGTGTTGCATGCCTCGGATATTGACCGCATTCATAAATTGAACTCTTTGTAGAAGCTCTCTCCTTATCTCCCTACTGCACAGCTCTCGCTGCATGAAACGGCCTGATCCACCAGACCAGAGAATAAAAGCTATCTGATAAGAGGCAGAATGCTTCTTTATCAATTCATTCAACCTTTGCAGCAATGTTTGCCTTCATTGTTTCACGCACTCCACGTGTGGCTGCGTGCGTAAGGTCAGATGTGCGTTATGTTTGCAGCAGCGTCTTAACCTTGGCCCATCGACAAATCTGAAAGGCTACGCTCAACGAAACACACTTGATGGCGTGAAGAGTTCATTTTTTCACTCTTTTCTGCCCTCCCCCAATTGATTGGACAATAAGAGAATGATCTCTTTGTGAAAATTACTCTCTCGAATTGGCACGGACACTTGGCATTCATATTCATTTAATTACCGAGTGCATTATTACCTTCAAAGCATTTTCCACCTTTCTAACGTAATGGCTTTTCACCGATTCTGATGACATTTCCTTTCATAGGCAGCTGCACCTCCAGAAATTGCTCTGGCTGTCTTTGACAGCTCCAGTCTCTCTGCTCACATGCCTGATCAGACAAATCAGCCATGGCTTAATAGCAACACCATCGTACTGACACAACCACACTACACTACCAGTAACTCACCTTTTTTCACATTTTATCGCTCCATCTCTTTCTCTCTTTTTTTGAATGCTGTTTGATTTTTAAAGCATCCTTGAGTCTTATAAATTAAACTAGTAGTCACAGTCCAGCTATATAAACAATGCCACATGGTAGTATATTTATAATATGCAGTGAATACGCAAGTGTTTTCAGTTCAGTGCCATATGTTGAGATTGCAATACTAGCTTAATATTTACTGGATACAGTGCTGTGTAAACTGTATGTTTTTAAAACTGGTCAAGGAAATGAGTTGGTATTATTGCATAATACATTATTATTTCAGATTTTTATCAAATATAAAGTTAAATTAGTTTTATTGAGATATAATTATAGTTTTTATTCATATTTTGAGGGTTTTTTAGTTGCCATTTTCCTTTTAATTTTAAAGTAGTTTCAATTTAATAATTTAGTTGTTAAACTAAATAAAATGGTGAAATGTTGCCTTGTTAATGTTATTTTGATTCATTTACTTTCCGTTAATGTTTATTTCACATACGTTTTTTCCCTGATTCAGTCATCATTTTGGCAATAAAAATAGCTATTTTGCTTTTTATCAAAAAATGTCTTAACATTTAGCAATCTGAACACATATGTTAGGATAAGTAAAAACAAAAACAAAAAAAGAATCAATTCACCAGATATTATTTCTGTTTCGTCTTTCACATTGGACATTGACTGTCAGTTTGAATGCATTGCATTGTAAGATACAGTATTCCATGCAAAAATTTACAATTTTCATATACACTATATACTTTCACAGAAGCAAGAAAGTACAATGCTTTTTTGAAAAAAGTCATTGTGTGCTTTTTAGAATACTATATCATACTATAATCATACTATAAACAACACCCAAAGGTCAAAATATGACTACTAATGCTGTTTGTAGCATACCTGCAGCCCATCTGCACTCTTCTGTACATGCTTTCAAATGCATTTCCTACAAGTGGGGGAAGGTATAGAGTCCACAAATGTGAGCCATTCCCTCCACCAGACAGCAGACAGACGACGAAGGTCTGTGATAAGGTGGAGATGAAGCATTTATAAAGGTTAAGCAGTGATCCGTGACATAGTTAAAGATAATGGAGGCACAAGGACAGGGAGGAACATGCAGCTGTGGGAAGTGTCCTCGTTTCTGAGAGCAAAATTTGCTTTAAATGTTAAAAAAAAGTTATTAAAAACAGGGTATCTGTACAATTACACAGGCTGAAACCAATTTGCCCGCTGCTGTAATTAATGCACTATTGATCTACTTCAATTGGCACTTTGTTGTTAAATGAGTTTGTTAGCTAATAGATTAAAACACTAATGATATTGTGTTCAAAGAAGCAGACCAAAGCTGATCAAATATGCTATTATTCGAAGCAATTCACATTTACTAAAAAGGTTGCTGTGCATGTAGGCATACACATGCTTTTAATTGGAGTTTTCAATTAACTGTAGTTACTAATTGTAGTTAAGACACTCATTTGATTTGTAGACATTTCTGCTTTTAGAATACTTGAAGCAATGCCAAGTTTAACTGGGTAAAGACATTCCCATTCAAATCAAACAAAAGTTAGAATCCTCCGTGGTTACCATAGCTACAGCGACCACTGTCTCTATTAGATATCCACTAAGGCCTCGCCGAGGTCATAGAAATAAACAAAGCTCTCACATAAAATGTTTGTGATTACTCAGTAATGAAAAACTGCAGATAGCGGTGTAGATTCTTTTTATTAGTGGAATCCATCGCTGAAATGGTGTCTTTATGAACACTTAAACATGCATGTTCATGCTGTGTTTAAGTCTTGAACAATTAAGGTTTACATAAGCAGTTGTGATATGGGTGGGTGTGCGTGGGTGGGTGGGTATCTGAGTGGTGCTGTGATGACCTTTCCGTTGTCACTTTTAAGTGTTGTGACCTGACTGTACTCATTAAAACCAGTGAAACGGATCATTTCCCCTAATTGTTTTTGTTGACAAATTAGACCTCAGACTCAAGGCTTCCACAGAGCCTGCAGCAGAGCTCCGGCTAATGAGAGATCCACTGTGTGTGAGGATATACTGCAGTCTGTCTGTCTGTGTGTGTGTGTGTGTGTGTGTGTGTGTGTGTGTGTGTGTGTGTGTGTGTGTGTGTGTGTGTGTGTGTGTGAGAGAGAGAGAGAGAGAGAGAGAGACAGACAGAAAAATAGACTCTTCTAGCTCTGTTCCAAAATCTAAAAAGCTGATTCACTGCCTATATTGTCAGCTGCCTTCTAACACCATGCTGTATCCGAAAACCTAGGTAGCTGACTTGTTGCCTCGCTGCCTTATCTGACAGTGACTTTTCAGGCAGAGTTTGCGCACTATAAGGCACTTCATGAAACAGTTTTGGACATGCTTTTGAGGCAGTGTTACGGTTTAATGATCTACAACAATATAAAATTAGCTTTAGTGATAATTAAGCTAATATTTAATTACTATAATACTGATTTCTTTCTATAAATGATATCAAAAAATGCAAAAAGTTGATCAGAAACATACTTTTACACAACAACTGACCAACAAACACAACTTTAAGAAGCCACCTTAATTTTATTTTGCTCAACCATTGGCGAATGGAATGCACAGGATTGTGGTATATCAAAGGCAGTGAAGGATACATCTACAGTATGCGGCCTTCAAAGATCGACCAGATGAAGGTATCTCAGGAGGCAGGAAGTCAAGCTAACATTAGATTTGAATATCCCTTGATGCCTTCCTACCTTGAAATTTGTCCAGGCAGTATTTTCCAGTTTTCAGTTGCAGTCCGTGTTTACAGTGAATGCATCAGTGGTCACTTCATGCCGCAACAGCTTGATGAGGCTGTCTACTGTATATCGACACGACAAAGCAACTTTTGCAAATAATTTGACCTTTGTGTCAGTAAATTGAATAGTTTCATTGTCTGGTTGTCTGGGATTTGTTGTGTCGTATAGCGCCATGCCACATCTGTGTAGAAAGCATCATTGATTATAATGGGTATTTTGTCGCATAGCGCTGGGCTGCTCATGTCCGGTGTACACACGGTGTAAGGAAGCATCCTAATTGTGATGGAATATCTTAGGTGAGAGTTTGGGAGCACTTTGTATGCAAGTACAATTTACATAGAGTTTGCTATTAGCATGTTGCTAAGCTAACCGCACGATACTCTAATAAACATAAAAGTGAATGAATAAATGAATGAATGAATGAACTACAGTTCCTTTAAATTTTCTATTAAGAATCCTGAAAAAAAATGTATATGTTAAAAAACATTAACTCTAAAGGATCATGTGACACTGAAGAATCGAGTAATGATGCTGAAAATTCCGCTGTGTAATATCAGGTAAAAATGACATTTTAAATGTATGTTTGATTGCATTGAGTGTTTGTGATGTTGTTTAAAATGTATGATGTTGCTTTAGAATTTGTATAAAACAAGGTATCTTAGTAGGCTGCATAATTAAGTTTCCTACCTCTTGGAACAGCTTTTACATATGTTGCCTTAAAATGCTGCCTCGGTATAGGTGGCTAACTAAGTTTTCGAACAGGGCATCTGTGCCTGGTTTATTTTGCTGAAATAAACTGCACCTTTTCTGTGCTTGTCTAAAGGACAGTAATGATTATTTATTTGTGTGGGGTTGGTATACAGCTCTTGGGGGTTTGAAATCATTGGTATTCAGCACAGGAAGCTGTGTGCATTTTTCTATCCTCCACTCTGCTTCAACCTTGCCCCCACTCCACTACGCATGAAGTCACTCCGTCTTTCTCTCTCTCTCTCTCTCTTGCATCCACCTGTTCCATGGTCCAGTGGAGGGCTGTGAATGCTATCAGGGGAAAGCATGGTGCGGTGCAGGCTGCCTGGCTCTAGTCCATCAGGGGTGCACTCAGGCTACTTTCCAAGCCCGCCAGAGCCGCGCCGCACTGTATCGGGGGCCCAGCTGCAGACCCAACTGCTGCATTACAGCATGACGGATGGCTTCATATCAGGTGTTTAAACCGAGTGGCCGCTCCATCTGTTGAAGGATTTGGGAAGTCTGGAGTTCCCGTGTGATGAATGGTGAGAAGTGATGCTGCCAATCAGGCCTACCTTTGGCAGTGTCGCTCCTCTGCTGTCTGTCTTTTCTCTTCTCTTTTCCTCAGCCAGAGACAGCTCTCTCCTCCCTTACAAAGTCTGTTTTCTCTGCTTCTCTTTTTCTGTTTCTCCTGTCTACTAGTGGAAAAAAGTGCCATGGTGAGTTGGATAGTTCACACCGAAACGATTCTATCATAATTTTCTGAATTGGTTGATCCAGTTCACAAAATCTGTCTGAATGATTTGTTTACTCACTCACTCAATAGCTCAGAAGCAGCAGTTAACAGCCTACAGAAGTGAAAAATTATCTGAGAATAATGACTTTTAGTCTGTTCTTCACACAAAGCTATTGAATGACTTCATAAAAATTAGAATATAGTACACAATTTGTTTGGGGTACATTTAGGATACTTTAATGATACATTTATAGTGCCCTTTTTTAAATTTGACAGCTCCAGTCCTCATTTACTTTAATTATACTGAGTGTCCAGGAGTGGCTATTCTTCAAAAAAGTACCTTGTGTTCCATGGAAGAAATGAGAGTTATATGGCTTTGGAACATCATAAGGGTGAATAAATAATAACATTATTTTCAGTTTTGGGTGAACTACTCCATTAATTGTAGAGTGTGGGAAGTCTCTAGACTCGAGTAGTCAGCCTGAGAGTCAGATGTGCTGTCCACATGAATTGTCTGCAGAGCTAATTTGGTTCTGTGTAGCCACCATCACGTTAGAATCATCCAAGTTTAGTTCCGCCTAAAAACTTATATTAGATTACCATTTATGTTCTTACCAGACACTTTCTTAGCAAAGAAACTTACAAGTACTGCACTCAGAATCAGACTCACAGAGCCTTAAAACCACAGAAGTCTATAACAGCTGATAGCATTACAGTACCTTGTGCACCAAAGTCAAATTTTGCCATATTTGGTTATGGCCACACCAGATGCAAAAACCCATCAATACTGAGGCATTAATGCCATGTGACTACGCATGAATGGCTGGTGTGTCAATGACAGAAGACTGAGCTAAATGTCCATTTCATGCTTTAAAGAGCCTTCAAATAGTGTTACAAAAATTGGTGATATCTGATAGATGTTTGCAGCTTACATAATGATCAAACAATTTGAAAGATTGATTATGACAATTATAACGACAAAAGATACACTTACTTTTAATTGGCCATCAAAGGAGAAAGATGCTTTTTGAACACATAATGATACATTATCCAATAGCAAGACAGTGCTAACCATTGAACAGCAACAATGTAACTTAATTATTACTGTTGTCACCAATTCCCCTTACTTTTCAAACCCCTTCACTCCAATCCTTGAACACCATTTTTTCCTTTTTCAATCAATTGATGGATAAAATCAAGTCCTACATTTTTCAGCTTTAAATATCTAATTTCGATCTCAAATACATCAGATTATAAAATTAAAATAGAGTTAAGTTTTGTGTCTGTTGAGAACCTCATAACATTTGATCATTTGGTTTATGTGAATTGAGGTAGGCCAAGCCTGTTAACACAAGCTGAAAATACTCCCTTGTTAAAAAACTTATTTGTTGATATCCCTTTCCACTATGGTGGTTCATTTATGTTGATGTCCTCTCCTGGTGCAAACAAACACTTCTGTGCCTACAGTGGGCCTTGGCTACCTTAAATCATATTTGTCTAATGCGTTTGTGTGTGTGTAGGGGGTGTCCTCATATGTAATGTATGCCAGAGTGTGTTTATGCTTCCTCTTTCTGGATTCTTAATTTGTCTGCTTCACAGACAGAAGGCTTCTCCTGATGTGTGGGAAATCCATTTGACTGAGAGCACTTCCAGTTGTTGAAACAAGGCAGGTCTGGGCAAATCAATACACTGTCTTTCATTCTCATGGCACAGAGATGGGGACATATTTCGAGGAGCGCGGTTCAGAAAGACTGTGTGTGGGTGTGTATGTGTGTTTATACATCTGTGACTGACAGGCAGTGCAACGTTACACTTCATATATCTTGTCTGTCAACTTTTATTGCCAATGGGAGCTGGGCTGGTTGAAGGCACTGAGATGTGTTTTTCACATGTGTGCACTTCAAAAAGAACTGTACAGATCCCAGCACCCAGAGGACACTCCCAGATCCCCAAACTTCAGCACTGAGAGACTCATATATCTGCCACTTTGGCCTGATCTGTCTTATGAGATATCCAAGAGCAGGACTGTACTGTATTGCTTCCCTCCATATTTTCATTTACACAAAGAGAGGTCTGTTGGTTGATTTATCTGAGGAATTGTCTGAGGTATTAAAAAAAATTAAATGTAAAGGCAATTGTGATTTGTTAATTTAAGGAGAAAAGGGAAGGTGTGAAAAATCATCCACTAATATATGGCCTTCTGACAAGAACATGGTTGGAGAATGGTGAAGCTCTAGAGAACGGCCCACTAATTACATTATTGCATAGGTAGAAGTGCTTGTCAATTTCTTCCCACTTAGATTCTCCCCTTCACTCTCAGGAAGTGGGAGCTGCCAGACGGAATTTGAATTCAATAATATGCCAAGTGAACCATGAGTCTGTCATACAGATGCTGCAATGGAAAGAAAAATCTCTTATACAGTAAATCATGACTTTTGCAGGAACAATTTTGTAGCCGTATAGAGTTAACTTATGCATCCTTGTCAATAATAAATCCATTTCATTTGCTTTGCAAAAGATTGGACAGTGCAAATCAGAACTTTAAATGAGCAAAACAGGACACAAAGGCAAAGTGTGCACTTTCAGTTGATATTGACGTTATTTTCCATTAAGGATAATAGCAACTCTGATGGAGGATTAAACTGCATGAGGCACTCTGGAGTTTTAAAGGTTTTAAAAATCCAATATTTCATTGAGTTTACTCTTCCTTTATTCTCTGTTATTTAGTTTTAGCTCTTTATTGACTAAGAAGGTCTCTCTCTCTCTCTCTCTCTCTCTCTCTATATATATATATATATATTTTTTTTTTTTTTTTTTTTTCAAGGCTTTACAACATATATACTACATAAAGAAAAATATTTTAAATGTCGGGAATTTCAGGCTCTCTGAAATTCATTTGTTAAAGAACTAATTCAACGAAAAGTTAAAGTAAAAATTGTGATCACTCCCTCACCCCCAAAACTTGTTAAATTTCTTTCTTCTGCTGAACATAAAAGAAAATATTTTGAAGAATGTGGGAAACTGAACAGTTGCAGCAATTGACTTTGATTGTGTTTTTTTTATATACTATGGAACTTAATGTGGACCAACATCTGTTTGTTCCATCACTCAGAACTTTTAAATATGTAATATTTGGCTCTTAGTTATCTTGCTATAGGATGTGGGATGTGCTTTATAAATGTGTATTGTAAACATAACTTTATATCAGTTACTTACTTCTTAAGATAAATCGCTTCATTTTGTTACTCATTTGGGTAAATTAATAAATCAGCGTCACATTAGTGACTTTTGCTGTTATTTTAGAGCTCCCATACAGTGGCTTGATTGCATGCATGCCACAGGTGGCTGACCGGTAGGTGGGGAAATGCAGGAAGTCTGTGTGGCTGTTTGTGTTTTTCAGGCCCAGCATGTTTTTCCCTCAGCAGAGGCGAGGTATCCTGTATGTGTGCGGCCCGTCGCCCAGGGCGGATAACTTTCAGGAACCCCAGCAGCAAAAACAGCACTGTGTGTTTCCTGGTCTCTTGTGCTGTTATCAGTGGACACGACACCCGCTTGTGCCCCTGCAGGTTTCCTAAACCACCATCCTTTTTGCCTCCGGTGTCAAGATGTTGCCCTGTGATTGCCACAAGAAGCTTTTCTCTAACGCACGCTGTGCACAAAAGAGATCAGATTGAGTCCTTGTGATAACAGAGGGTAAGGTCTGTTTGTGCTGATCTGACAAGAGCGTGTTTCATTCAGCTGGCGGCTTGCAGGCTCCCAAATTGAGAAGCATCTCACTGAGTTGTCTTTGTCTGAGAGGAACAAAGAGTCAAACCTGCACATCACATATTAGTAAGAGAAGTTTTGTCAGAGTTCTAGACTTTTTATGATCTCTAAGAAAACATAACTTGTCAAATGAGAAAATAAATACCAAGAATTAAGCTCAGTCTTTGCATGAATTGCATGAATAAATCCTCATTTGAGCAGCTGTAACAAGAGAAAAACATTGTTAAGACGAGTAATTTAACAAGTTAATGGTAGTTGCCAGAATGATTTCATAATCTTGTTGTAGACCCCCTAGAATATACATATCTCACTTGAACCATGAAACGTATGGGTTGAGTTGGGTTTAAAAGTGAGATTTGGGAGAGGGAGTGTGCTAACTTCATGAACGGCGTCTGAGTGAATAAGGCTGTTATCATCGGCTGTTAACGACGCTTCTGCTTTTCCTGGCTCTGCGGCCGAGATGAAGTCCAGATGGTCAGGGAAGTGTTTGCCCAAGGATGTAACCAAATATTCCAGATTGAGGGTGGGACCAAATGTAAAAGTTGAAGAAGGGGTCATTGAAAAGCTCATATTGATTGACAACAAATCAGTTTTTGGTTTTTTTTTTGGCTTGGGGAATTGGGGATATCTATGGCCCTGTTTACACCTGGTATTAAGGTCTTCAGTGATCTGATCACAAGTGGTCAGCTCAGAAATATCGCCGTTTACATGTGTTTCTTTGTACACTTTCTTTACAGCTTGTTGTGAGGAGGAGTACAGTACCTGTACTACCTGAAGAACATTTATTACTTAAACCCGTAGTATACTTTAGTTTTTCAAAGTATGTAGTCAAACGCATGGTCTGTATTTGATAGCGTACGCAAACAGAGGCAGTCAACACATGCACACAAGAAAGTTTCATCCATTTCTCTCTAAATTTATGAGCGATAAAAAATGTCTTTGACCTCATTTAAACTAAACTTGAGTGCACCACTTAACCAATTTGCACACTTGTAAGCACATGGATCTATTGTTTTTGCCAACTCCAGTATACGGAAAAAAGTGAAACAACTGTGTTGTTCTTTTAAAGTGCATTTTCACATTGGACTGAGTGAAAATCATGGTTTCTGGTTCATTGTTGTTTTGATCCGTCTTTTCTTTTTTTCTACTTTGAAACAACAGCCAGGACTAATTACTGCAAAAAATAAATGTTCAAGGAACATGTGCGAGCTAAGCATACAAAAAAATGCACTGTTAGAATCAGTGGTGATGATGACATTTTCTTGCATACAACACGAACCAGAGAATACTTATTTTTTAATATATTATTATTTTTTGCATTTATATCTGTTTTTCCGAAGCAAGTTTTCATTGCAGAGTAAAAAAAATAATAACAAAAAATGAAATATTATTTCTATATTCTTCTTTAAATCTTGCACTAGCAGCTTAATAGGCCTATCTCACAGTGTGATTTTATATCTTCCTTCAAATGTTGTAGCAATTTTTATTTTATTTTTTACTTTGAGTTGAAAACGGCTTCCTTAGTAGATGTAGCACTCTCCAAACAGATCAGTACACAAGGTGTAAATGGGGCCTATGGGTCAGTGTTTGCTTTAAATTAAAGCAAGCTGTGTGTGTGTGTGTGTGTGTGTGTGTGTGTGTGTGTGTGTGTGAGAGAGAGAGAGAGAGAGAGAGAGAGAGAGAGAGAGAAAGAGAGAGAGAGAGAGAGAGAGAGAGAGAGAGAGAGCAAAATATCACAACAAACCGTATCGTTATCATCCCCTTTGTTTCTCATACAATCTAATTTCTTCCAATCTGTATGGAGTTTATACCATAAACCTGTGCACATTTATGTCCAAATGGCTGTTGTATCAGGCTCCGCCCACCGCTAGAGAAAGCCCCGCCCGCTCTGCACCTGGGTTTCCCGCCGAAGCTCGCCGACTAGAGGCAAAGGACCACAGCTTCTCCACACAGTCGGGCAAGCGTTATTGGCTCTTCGGAAGAAACCGTTTTCTACACTACTTCGCTGTTCTCCAGATATTTCTGACTCTTGTCGCACACTAGGATCGAACGTTTTTGTGTATTTCATGTTTATGTATTCGGACAGTTAAAGGAGAACGGCGCATTAAATGCGTTTAGTTCGACACACACACAGCATCATCCTCTCGCCAGGTCGAGCTTCTGCACACCGGAGCGTCTCTAGAGCTGTGTGCACTGGAGTTTGACGGACACATTTTCTGCTTCATCTTGGAAGTATACGTTTAAGACTGAGAAACATCACTAATATATCAACCGAAGTCGAGGACAGGAAATTATTTTTTCTTTCACGACGCCGTTACGCATGGTGGGAATTTCTACCTCTTTTCAGTGTAAGTCGCCTCAGTTACTGGCTTTATCTCTATTTTCCCGTCACCTCACACGAATACTTACCCGTCTGTACACCTTAGCCACTTTTGATAAATTTATTACGGTGCTTTATTTTACATTTGGGTAAATGACAAACACTTCATTATTTTTCTGTCCTATGATTCAGTTATTTGTCTGTTATATTTTCGGATTGCCCACATTGCTCAGTGTAATTCTCAACGTAAGGCGAGTAGCCTATCACCTACAATACATAATAATACATAAAAATTTAATTTTTTTAGACGTTACCCATATGATTTTAAATGGCCACTTACATTTCTGAAATGGTTTGCTGCCATAGATTTTAACAAAATTAACGTCGTACGTATTTACCTCTATTTGTAAACAAAGAAAAACATCGCTCATAGAATCTTTCTTTCGTGTTACGGTCATTAATGGATTTTATGGCGTATCTCATATCATCTTTATCGCTTTGAAATATTTTTATCGGGTTTCCCCTGTAACTAAATCAAAATATTGTGTAAGAGAGTGTATAGCCTAATTCTCGTTGTAAATTGCAATACTTATATAGGCTAACTATAATGTTATATATTTTTATAAGAAGATGGATTTGTTTTGTCTCTCATCTCACGTGCTCCTTAAATTCTTTATCTTATATTCTATAGTTCTGCAAACCAAACACAAAACTTAGGTCTTGATGTACGAATTTAAATGCCGTTTCTAGATTTGTTTAGAATTCGTAATTTTTTTTTCCAAATATATAATATACTTATTAAATATATTATATTCAATGAGAATAATATAACAAACATTTAACTTATTTCTACATTAATTCATCGTAACATTCATACTAATATATGAAGTAGCCTAAACCATTAACCACCAACATTAACTGGCGATCAGCATGTCATCTGTTGGCCGAATGTGATATCACCTCCGTCTATAAACACATTAACGGTCTCTAATAAGCTTGAATTGTTGTTGGCCAGTCTGCGAGCTTCTCACGCGTTGCAAATTTGATCAAATCAAATGTTTGATTGCAAGCACAGGTAAACATCTGGTGTGAGACAGGATGAAAATTGTGACAGCATGATGCATTTAAAAGGTGCTTTATAAAATGTTAATAAATAACGTTTTAGAGGACGCGTTTGACAACTGGGATATGACAGTGGATTAAAAAGCTATATTTAATTGTGACAGAACAATCAGTCACACTCGTGACATCACAATTTAGAGTAGTTTTTTTTTTGACAACAGATATATATACTTTAAGAAGATCCATGACAACTGTGGATTAAGATGCATCTGAGAAGTGTGATTTCACAAAGGTGTGTTTAACAATTGTGATATCAAATTTGATGAACTGATCTGTTGACAACATTGACAAAATGAGTCTGCCAATTGTGATATCACAGTTGATTGAGAAGCTGTATTGACAACTGTGACTTCACAATGGATTGAAAAGATGTGCTTATCAATTTTGACTTAGCCAGCTTTTTAAAAAGCTGCTCCTGCCACAGTTGTCAAGCTCATCTTCTCAATCCATCATGATGTGAATAGTCTGCTCTCAGCGCTTAAATCCTCTCTTGACTGAAGAGTTGAGCCTTTAAAGTTTAAAGGTTGGATGGGTAAAAGTTGAAAATTAAAGGGTAGAATTTTATTTTCCTTGCCCTCTGTGGCAGCCCGTGTGTATTTAAGGCAGAAAAAACCCAAAGGGATTTTGAAGAACTGCTGTTCCCTCGACAAATTTTGTTTGTTCTCACAGCTTGTGTTGCTCATGTCAAATTTATGCTTTTTATTTTTGCATTTAACTATCAGTCAGAGTTGTTTTGTAATCTTGAGCATTCTCATCTTAAAGTAGATTTACATTTTATTTTCCAAAAGAGGTTTATTTTACTTTTATAGTCATGCAGTTCAGGTTTTTAAAGATATGTTATTCCCTTATATTTTTGTGATTCTGAAAATAGAGGCAGCAATAACTGCTGTAACTATGACACTCTCCACTGTGAATTGGTCATCACCTCATTAAGGTCTTTGCTCACTGCTCCTGTCAACACGAGATTCGAACTGGAGACCATTGGACAGTGCAGGTAGTGAGTGTACATTGATTAAAGGCAAACAGTGTATAGTAGCTGGAGGTGAGGGTTCGGTGGGTGATAAGCACTGTGTGTGTGTGTGTTTGGAGCCAGCATTAGCAGGCAGCAACATCCTCTGGCTGAGGCCATCTGCACAGCCACCAGTCTGCCTGCCTCACACCTGTTCCCCTCTCCTTCACTCCCACTGGCCTCACACAGGTCAAACGCATGAAACCAGACTCTGCCACAGCATAATGAAGAGATGACTCGACTGTCCACACCAACACACACGCACAACTGTGTGTGAGATAGAGATATGGAAATACTCATCCATTATTTTTATGTATGTCCGAGAGATATTTACTCATATTGGTTTACGCTTGTATGTAAATGTTATACATATTTTCTTTAAGGATGATCTATAAATATACACCGTGCATCACTAGAAATTAATTAACCAGTCAGTGTGAATCTTTTTTAGTTTTTTTGTCACATTCATGAAAGACGAGCATTGCGTGTTCCACCACTGATAAATGTGCTTCTCATTTACCTTAAACGCAGAGCAGCGTAAAAACATTTGTAGTTAAGTGCTTAATGTGTATTTTAAATGATGAACAGCAGATGTTCTGGCCGAAAGCCAAGCGTGTTATCATTGCAGTAACTCATTTCATTAGTGATGTCATTAACCCCATACATAAACTGGCAGACATTCTCACCAGACACTTGTACAAATATGCAGCATGTCTCGTTGCTTCACAATTTCTCTTTCATGCATGTTTAAATCAAAAAAATGCTCTTTGAGCATAAGGATACAGAAACACATGCAGTACATTTTGCAGCGAGCAACCGGTATGTGTGCAAAAAGGTCTAAGCTGACAGACCATATAATTTCTCTGGATGAATAAAAATTGTAATAACAAAAGGGAAGAAAAACGAGCGAGTTCAGTTACGCGACATAAGCCAAGTGCATTATATGCAGTCTTAATGTTTCAGCTCTTAAGGGAAACATTCCCAAAATGCATTAGCGTTATTTCACTCGCTTCTCTTTCTTTTGAGCTATATCATGTATGAGACTCTTTATATTCATTGAGGGCTACTGTTGGACTTGCTGACACACTCAATCTGTGGCTGTAAATAAGCGACCTGAGATGTTGGGCTTTGTTAGAGGGGAGAAAGGACCCTTATTTGCGAGGGCTGTAGATTTGACTCGACGTGAGTCTCTATGGAGGGCAGGCCATGAATGATTGAGGCGGCCCTCAGCTCCCAGAATCCGTACTTCGGATCGATAGGGGGCATAATGGCTACAAATTTTTCAACGAGGGGAATTTAGCGTGTGGTTATTGGATTTCATAAAGCATGAAAGTATAATGTGGGAGAAGAGGATGAGTGGTCTTTATTGTATCGTAGGGCTGGAGAGTACAATATAATGAGGCAATATAAAGTCAAAGGGGGATGTGTAAGAATTTACAAGGGGCTTTTTTAGCTGATACAGTTTGTACAAAACAAACTTAGGTATTACATTTTTGTATATTTATTTTATTTTATTATTATTTATTTATTATATTGATTGAGTTTAACAATAAAGAGTGGAGAATTTAAAATAGAGAATTTTATTTCAATATAAAATATTTAAAGTCAGATATTTCTGATCAGGTCAAAACTAATTCTTGAAATTCATGAATATTGATATTGTAAACTTAATAATCCATTTCTGATGGCTTAAAAGAACAGAAGGATTTTAACTTGAAAATGTTTTTTTTTTTAACCAGAGCCATCATTGTGGTCCAGACTGGGGTTAACTAAACAAACCGCTGCTCCAGCTGACAGGTGTCCAGGCCGCCCAGCCTTGCTCACTATCTGTCTTCCTTTCTCTCTGTCTCTTTCACTGTCTCTCTCTGTTAATCCAAAATTCACTTGCCAATTAACTTCTCTTTCTCTCCCTTCCTCTCTTATTCCAACACGTCGTCTTATTCACTCACATCCATCAGCCGCACTCACATGCAGTCACGCGCATGCTAAACTACCGCTCTGTCTTCTGTCTCTGTCTCTGTCTCTCTCTCTCTCTCTCCCCCTCTGTTTATTTTCCTGCCTCCATCTGGACCAGGCTGATATTGTAATCGCCCTAATGCACATTGCCTTCCCCTTAGACACACACACAATGTGCCATCCTGACAAGCCCCTTTATATTTCAGATAAGCCGAGGATGTGTGTTTAATGAATACAAAGCCGCGGTGTGTCGCCGTGCACTCTGCCAGAAGGTAATCTTATTGAATAGGTGCTTTTCAGCGATGCAGAAGATGATAGCGGCGCAGGAGTGAAGATGTAACCTGTTATCTTGCGCCTCCTCTATTTTCCCGTCACAGAATTTACATTTAAAGATTAGCTGTAAAAGGGTAAAAAATTCAGGGTGGTGAAGGTGTCAGGAGGAGTGTGTATATGTTGGGGGGGTGGGGGTCCAGGGGAGCGTGACTTTAGCAGGAAGGAGTGAAGAAGACAAAAAAACACACAGGGTCTGTCATACAGTCTGTATCTGGCCTGTGTTTCAGCTCGCGGCATCGCTATCTCGCTCCAGACCGAGTCTCTGCTCTGTGGGAACAGAGATTAGCACATTGTTATCTGTAATTGAGTTTTGTCTGTGGATTCAGGGGCTGCTTTTGCCAAGGAGAAGGTGAGAATGGCACATGACCAACATTACGCTTTGGCATATCAGTGTAAAGGCATGATTGATGGAGAATATGGACTGTGTAATGGCTTCATTAGGGTTTACTTCTTTTTATGAGGTAACAATTGCTAAGGGATGGACTCAGCTCTGGCAGGAAGTCTATAAAGCTTCTCCATAAAAAAGGGTGACAAACTGCCAAAAAGATGTCAGAAACATCCTTTCAGTGACATTTATCCTAGCTTATAGCTAGGGGTGGGCAGTATGACCGGATCTTATATTTGTTCATTTCATATCGAGTTATTTCGCTGGATTTAAAAAAAAAAAAAACCTTTATATATTAAATAACCATGTAATAATGCCTGGAATAATTAATAATGTGTATAATAATTAATAAAGTGCCCACCAGAAAAAAAAAAGTTTTCATTTGATTGATTACAGTGTACCTTTAATTAATTTGATTATTTTTTCTTGATGTAAACTGAAAGATATGATTCATAGTAATGCACCAAATGATTTTCTTACTGAAGCATAGAAACCAAGCATATTTTGGGCCAAAAATCTTGAAAATAAAGTTTTAATAATTACATTTGGGTAATTGAATTCTTTATGTTTTAAGGTGATAAATTAAACCAGTTGTAGTAAAGTTTTTTGGCAAAGAACCGTCTCAATATTTCAGACAACAAATTTTACATATTGATTATCTACCATTATTTTTGGTTATGGTGAAGTGCTTCCACATTGTTGACATGTTTACCTATTGTAGCTTATTTACATTGTGTGCATGAAAAAGACACTGACACAGTCAAAATATGTCATCAAAAAATTGCTTATTCAACGGTTTTGGTCAATGATTTTGTCAGGAAATTAATAATGGTTCTTGGAATCGGTGCAGAAATAGACTCACATTAAATGACACTTGAGATAAACAAAGGATTCGAAACAGAGGAAACGTTCTGGACTTTTGTAAAGCAAAATGCATTATACCTGAAATGCATCCAAATTAATCTGAATCAAATTGAAATTTGAATCGAATCAAATCTTATTGAATTGGGAAATCTGTATCGATAACCAGCCCTGCTTCCAGCTATCACTGTACTCTCAGTTTACATGGAGCACAAATGCATTAAGCACTACCTTTTTATGTAATTTATGGCATCAGAGTGGGAATCTGTCGGCCGTATCTGTTCAGTCACTAATGTTTGATTCATGGGCCGCTCACGCCCATTAATTTTGATTTATGGATTCTGATATGTATTTATGAAAAGGGCACCCACTCGATTGCAGCCATTGTGGCCCAGTAAAGAGGAGTGTAATTAAGATTTGTTTTGAGCCTAGAGGCTCAACTCCTTCAAGAGCTATGGATCAATAGGCAGAGACAGTAGACCCCTTGTGTGTTCACTACACATATTGACACGCTCAGTCAATTAGAGCTCCCGAGAAAGCAGAGAGCAAGCAAGCAGAAAGACGGCGAGAACAAGACGGATCGGTAAAATTGTACTCACTGCTCGACGGTCTGAATAAATGAAAAATAAGGTAGTATGCAATTGTGTAACGCAGTGATTTTCCAAAGCTCACAATGCCATATGGTGTGCATTCATTATAATGTCTATAGATTCTTACACCGCTAGAGAAAATAACACCTGGTATTCAATAGCTTCAGTATACAGACTTTTTCGAAAATAATTTGTGTGTGTGTGTTTTCTTGTCTCTTGATTAGTCCAAATTGTATTGAGGCTATAGTTTGGGCTTTCCTGTTGTTGGCAGTTAGTGTCACAGACACTGTGGTGGGACAATAGCTCTGTGGTGTAGCACACTAGAAGATTGTGTTGTAGTTGAATGATCAGCAGGTGCCTTCGAGATAAATGCTCCGTGTCAATTATTTCTAGAAGAGGTGATTCATAAAAGGGAGCTGAAGTGTAGAAGTAGAGGAAGACAGAGCGTGGGGGAGCAGGTAAAGAGGAGCATGCGCCCGGGTGGATGAACCTCTTCGTTTTCAATGCGGCTTTGCATAAAAGAGTCATTTTGTTAAACGTCCATTGCATCTAAGCTTTTGTTAGCCATGAATGGAGGGGGCACCCCTGGCGCATTAAAAGTGTTTGTAGCTGCAGAACGAATGGAGAATTGCGCTGAATTACTTGACATTATCTCCCCATGTTACCATCATCACTATTGGAAAGACTAATAGAGCCGTTTTAACACAAAAGTCAAAATATAACAATATATGAAACATCATAAAACAAGACGATAATGCATTGATTACTCAAGCGCTTATTTAAACATAATGCTCTGAATTTCGGCAGCTAAGGAAGTACCGCTGGACATTTCCTGACAAACGCGGTTCCTCTGATAAGACTCTCATATGCAGACTTCGTAGAAACCGTGAAAAGGGAATGAACCTTGTCTCAGATCCTGTTTATGGCTGTATGGATGTGAGCATGTTTTTTTTAACAGCTGGGAAGGAATTCATCCTGCCAGGAGCCATTCCTGGTCACTCAGGACTTCCGCCATTAGCAGCATGGCTCCACCGCACGCACATGACCACAGAATGAACCCACAGATGGGCAGTGGCCTCGGCTGCCGCAGACCTTCGACATGCCAGTCAGGTTTCAGACCCCTCCAAAAGAACATACTGAAGAAGATCAACAAAGCAGATCAAGTCCAGCAAAGTGATGTAGCACTCATGGTTATTACGTGACTTGTGTGTGGTATTGTGGAGTGGATCTTTTTGGATCAATAGGGTCTGAGTTGAGGGGGTCGGGAGAGAAGGGCATTGATCCGTACCACTTTAATTTGGGTATAATTAACCTTTATGTGAGTGGCTCAGCCTCTAAGGACCTGAGATTCTGCCTGCAAAAACAATTTGGAGACATTTGTATTAAGGATGCTCCAATATGAAATACTCTTGACGATTATTTTCATGTTATGGCTGATATTAGAATTCTCTATTATTATGTGTAAATAAATTGAAAGAAATGCACTAAAAACTAAAATCAATCATTTTAAACGCTGCATCACAACATTGTAATGTTTAGTACAAGAAACTAATATCCCTTTTAAGACTTGCTTAAGATTACATTTAACAGTCTAAATTATTACTGTTTTAAAGATTAACTTGTTACTGACTGATGTGGATAAATAAATAAATAAAAAAAGTCTAATGCATTGCATTGTTTTTGGATTTGGGTTTCTGGATATTCCTGGTTTTAATGTGATTCATCCGTGCATATTTTCTGCCGACATCACCACGGCCATGTTGGCTGTTGGATCATTTTAACCATTAGAAGCAATTTAGGCATTGTTTGAGTCCCACCCAAATTAGTTTTTGCAGTTTTTGGTTGGGAAATTTTATGATGCATATGTCATTTTATGTTGACTTTAAGACTTAATTGCATGAGTTTGCATAAGTCCCAAAGAAATGGGATCTTTGGTGATTTTCAGTTTGGCAGAAAAGTTTCTGAACAATGTATCCAAGCATATATAAGGCTACATATGGATTGGAATGGCATTATGTGGTATTTCACTTCACTGTGGTCTCTCTCTGATTTATTCCTTTCAAAATACACTTCAGTGCCAGTGTTTTAAATAGTTGCATGTTGCGGCGAGTGGCGCAGCTATGGCAAAATTGAGACCCCTCTCCCAATGGGAAGGGGTCTCATGGAGCAATAATATGGCAGTGCATATAAATCCATCTTGCCTTATAAGGTCAGAAATGTTTTAAGTTGTTTCAGGACAGTTGTGTGTGCCAGTAATTGTTCCCCCATCTGTCTTAATGTGTCTTTATCAACATCTGGTTTTGTAAGCTTCAGTAATACTTCAGTAACAAGTATCATGTGTCAAGGGTTCCCAGTCCTGCTAGCACGATTAGCCTAGCCTTGACTACTGCTCCGAATGCAGCGCCACATATGCTTGCCATTACTCCATACCATTCACAAAATGTAATAACTTTTTAGGGGAAAGATGTGTGCATGTGCCTGTTTTTCTTCTTCTCTTCACTTTTTCCATAACTGTAAAGAATTATTTTGGTCTGGTTTTAATGTTCCCCCGGTGACTGGACAAATGACTGGCTCACAGGACATTCGGGGCTGCATGAGTGAAACGTGAATGGTTCATCCCTTCAAGCACAGCCCTGTCTGCACCTCCCCGTGTACCTTACCAACACAGAAAGCGAGAAAGACATCTTCCAGCCGTCTTGTTTGGAGCATGAAAGGAGATGTGTCTGTAATGAACCCATCCCGTGCTCTGAGGCTCTGGGCTCAGGAACATGCGCACACTTTGGCAGTGATGCAAAGATATGATCTTAATCTGCTATTTCCTCTTTGGCAGTATTAAATTGTCCACATAATAATTCACAGCTGCACTGGAATCAAATATAATGGTGCAGCTGCAATTTTATGTTTGCGAATTTTAACTGTTCTTTCTTTCTGTCTCACCGTCACCCTCCAGCCCCGCCTCCTCCCGGCACCATATGGGAGATGCTGCTACAGTCAAATGAAGGGGGTTTGTGCTTTGGATGTGGTATGTGAGTCATGTGCAGCTGAAGCACCTTGATGGTTAGATTGTGTTGCAGTTGCGCACGGTGTAGCGTGTGCTCTCAATAGAGGGATTAGAAGTTTGTCATGGTTTCATTCACCCTGAGACACTTGATTCCAAACATTTCCGTCCTCCGGAGACCTAATCGCATCTAAAATTTGCATTGGCCAGGTCACGGTCTGACTGCTCACCCTTTTATAGCTACTTAAATCTACCCCTGCGGTATTTTTGTTGCGATGTGCAAACCTGCATATTTTTTAATCAAGTAGTCAGGGAGCTATTAGTCTGAATGAATAGTTGAGTAATCAGTTTATTAGACGTAGTCCACACAAAAATAAAAATTCAGTCATTGTTCTCTCTTCTGACTGCCGTTATCAGTCTCTCTCAATTCATTTCTTTTTATTGAAAGTCATGAAAACACTATCATTAAGTTTTTCTTTTGCTATTTGAGCAAATGGTAATGCAAAACATAATATATTAACCCAACTATAATGACTTCCTCTGCTGAGAAACCCGGAAATGTGATTGTAGCATGTTATATAGCATATATTATAGCATTTATTCATATTTTGAATTAGTTTTTATTTTAATATTACATTTTTTATATAATTTTTAGTTTAAGTTTTAGTAATTTCATGTATTTAGGACATATTAGGAAATAGCATACTAAAAATAAAAGTACCACTGCTAAAACAACAAACAACAAAAGAAAAAAAATAGACTTCAAGATCGACTGGTCAGCATTTAGGCAACTAATCAACCATTGTGATCCATCCTATTTTTAATACGGTATCCAGAGTGATCCTGGGGTTATTCGCCACCATCATCATGAACAGTAAGGAAGACAGCACCCGTCACTGACAAGGGGGTCCTTTTGGACTCAGCCTCCCCAAGCACTTATTGCCAAAGAGATGATTTGTCATGCACGGCCTTAGGCTATTGCTTTTAATGACAGCGTAAATGGAAAAGTCGGTGGCTGATTAGAGAGCGTGCATGCACAGCATGCTTATTCAGATCTCACTTTTGGCTCCCGTCTGGTGCTCCCTGTCACTCCGCACCAAACATGACTCTTAAAAGGCCCCTTGCATCAGCTGAGCGCTGGAGGCGCCTGTATCTGTGTGTGTGTGTGCACAAGATGGATTAATGCTATAAACAGAGGGTTGGATTTATCTGCAATTGGCACCACGTTTTTCTCTACGCAGGATTTGATGCCCGAAGAGGAGGAGAGAGAAGAGAATGCCTTTATTCAAAACAACTGTTTGTGAGTAATTAACATATGAAAGGAAGCTTACAGTCTGGCAAATCCCTGCACTTGTTTTCAATTATTTATCCACATTCTGGGAGGGGGGCGGAGGTGGGTGTCTATCGCGGAGGGAGGGTGGAGGGTTATTCAGAACCATGAAAAGAAAAGTGATTTTGTGAGAGGGCCTCTGGGAATTTGCTATCAGACATGATGAGATGAAAATGGAGTAAAGCCAAAGAGTGGATTATGGGTAACGCAGAGGGTCGATGATGAGCGGACAGTGAAATGGAATGAGAACGGACTAGAATTCCAGATCAGCGTGATTATTGGATATACCTCGGCTCATGCCTGCCGTCTCCCCGAGGCACTGATCTCACGTAAACGGATGGGAAAGACAAGGCCACAACTGACCTCAGGGTGAGCTGTTCATAGGGCACGAGAAACGACAGATAAAGATAGAAGGACTGGATGGAATAAAGTTTTCACAGGCTTTTGTCAGGGTGGGGCCTTCCCTTATTCACCGATGCCACAGGCTGGAGATTGATGGACAGGGCTACAGGCCAGGACAGTATCAGCACCGAGCAGAACTAGTCAGAGGAAACCGGAGGGAGCAGAAGATCATGCAACCCTGTTAGAGACAAGAGAGAGAGAGAAGGAAGATTGAGAGTGGAGCGCAGAACGATTGAACAGACGTATAGTCGCTGTGCCAGATGCCACAAAATATAGAAGCAAGAAGAAGTGAGGGAGGAGAAGGAGGAATGAAAAAGGAGGAGATGGTCTGAACAACGGCACATTCAGAAGCATCATATAGTATCATGTTTTAATGTGCAGATTTGAATCACGCTTGCAAGCTGTGCTTGTTCGCCCATAATCACTAGCTTTATTTATGATGGGCTCTGGAATAATGTTAAAATCAGATTGCCTCGTTTATGGATAATGCAGGCTGTTATGTTATACGTTTTACAGGGCAACATAACTTTGCAGATTCATGTCTTTTTCATTAGGGTAGTGGTGCAAACCAACGCAAAGTATTTCAGTAGAACTGAACATTTGTGGTAGAAGGGTTGCATTTGTAGTAGAAGCGTGTAGCTGAAGGCTATAGAGGGTTCAATTAACTCCCGCTGTCCTCATTCTCGCAGATCTCACTCGCTCAAAGACGTCTGCCTCTGTTCATGCCATTCATTTCAGTCTCTGACTTTGGAGTGCCTGACAGTGCCATTGATCTGCTCTCTGCATCTTGATCTCTGGAGTGTGTGCAAAGGGATTGTGTTTTGCTGTTGTTGTTTTCTAAAACCCTTTTAATAGCACGTAGTGTTGTGTTGAAGTGGAATCGTATTTGTTACTGCACACATATTCCACGTGTCTGTTTACTGCCCTACAATTAAGGATTTTTGGCTGCACTGCGCTCAAAATTTACTTAGAGTCTTGAAATTATTTGCCAGTTGTCTTTATTTTTTTTTTTACAAAAAAAGTTAAATTTAACTATAAATAAATGTAAATACAATCAGACGGTTAAAAACGCATCTCTTCCATTGTAGTTTGACCCTATAACTCTACCTCTACCATCTGTTTTATTTTTATTTTTTTATTTAAAAAAAACACTTGACCCTCTTAGACTTGCACTCTTCTATTCTATTCTGTTTTCTTTTAAAAGAAAAAAAGACCCTCCAACACTAACATTTTCTATTTTTTTCTATTCTATCTACTTGTTTTCTTTTTTTTATTTATTTGATATATATTTTGTTATATATAAAAACCTTTCTACGTGTATTGCATTAGGATAACCGAGACTTGTCACAGCACTTACATATTATCATTCTCTTCTTGGTTTTGATTGCTTCCTCATTTTTAAGTCGCTTTGGATAAAATCATCTGCTAAATGACTAAATGTAAGTGTAATTAAAAATAAAAATTATTTAATTATTTTTAAATATATATATTTTTATTTCTTATCACCATTTAATCACAGCCTAAAGCTTGCAATGGCAATTACCTTTAATAGTTTTAGTTAAAGTAATTAGTGTTATAGCATCTAAAGTGATATTGATATTCTTATTATCATAATAAATATATTTTAATCACAGACATGCACAAAATTAGTCATTATTTTTATGTGGTATTTTTTTTACATTAATAATAGTATTTGTAAAGTTGGAAAAGTCAGAAAACCACTTTCCCTTTTTAAATTTTTTTTTTATTTCCTTTGTCATATGGTGAAGCTGTTGTGCCCCTGGCTTTCCTCAGCTAATGGACGAATGTAAACTCTTTGAATTGAGCACAACGGTTGTGTAGTCCCCTGTCCTCTCCCACCTCAGTCTTCATGCCATCTGTGGGTTTGATTTAGTGGCTAAGAGGCTTTCTGAGCAATGGACAAGTGATGTTAATAGCACACATATGCCAGAGGACTGTTTTAGTTTTATGGCTCTGACATGAGACTGTTTTGATTTGAGCGAGGCCGACCATAACTCATCCACTGCTGCACCGGTCAACATATATTTTATTAACAGCAATGAGTTTCTCATTTTATTTCCTCTGCATCTGTTTCTAATTTTCTTTATATGTATCTTTCTAGAAGTGGCGATAACTTTATTTGGCATGTAGTACACACACAAAAGCGCCTCTATAGGTTGACAGGCTGCTCACCTCACAACATATCTGCAGTGCCCGTTGTCATGGCGACTGCAGCGTGCTGCTGGCAGTACTCTGTGGTCAGGGGTGTGCTGAAGTAGAGCAGTACTGACCAGAGGGATGCTCGGGTCTGCCTGGGACACCCGGGGTCAGCGTGCCACAGTCCGTCCTCACCTCACAGGGGCTAGTGAATATTTCATGAGGATGCTGGAAGTGTTTTATCCTAATCTGTGAGTATAGAGTGTGGACATTTGTGAAATCCATGCCTCAGCTCCTCCTCGGGGGACTGTGTATTGTTTAGAAGAAATAAGTAAGTGGATTTCCTGTATTCTCATGCCTGTGAACAGAGATGTGTGCCACATTTCTGTGATAAAATGGAGTAAAACACTATTATTGGTAACTGAAAGCATTTTAAAAATAATCCAAAATATTTAAAGAAAATAATGAAAAAGTAATAAAATTGAAGTCTCCATTGACTTTTATTGTATAGGAAGAAACAGCTGAAATATTAATTTAAATATCTTCTTTTGTGCTATCCAGAATAAAGAAAGACATACAGGTTTGAAACAACATGAGGGTGTAAAAATTATGATTTTGGGTGAACTATTATCATACAAGGGAGCTGGAGCATTTGTGAATTTATGAATGACAGGCATTCGATTTCTGTGGAAATCTGTGGAACTTTCTTTCATTAATTTGCCTGCTGGGTGTTCCTCAAGAAGGGCAAGAATGGGGTGGATAACTGCTGCTTGTTGATGCCCCAGTCATGGCTTGCGGAAGCATGATAGCAGGACCAACCTCTCGACCAGGACAGTGGAGGTCAGTCTGTGAGCTCGCTCGCCCGCCCTTGGGGCTTCCGACTTTAATTACCTGAGGAGCAAAACATCCCTGCTTGCCGGTGGAGGAAGAGTGTGTGAACAAGGGATATCGGGGCCGCGCAGTCCTGCATCAGCGACATCCTGCCCGGAGAGGCCGGGCCCTGTCCGTCCTGGTTCCTGACAGTGGGCTATCTCTGCCGGACCCGTGGTTCCTTCCATTCTAAAGGCCATTGTGTGGAGAAGGGCTGGGCCAGGAATGACTGGTTCCTGTTAGGCTCAATCTCTCGCTCAGCCAACTCCGGTCCCACTGACAGATTCCTCCTGTTTTGTTTTGCTCTTTCTCTTTTTGTGTTAGTCACTCGTGAGGATACCGAAAGTAATAACAGTACTAAGGAGAACCTGCATTGAGCAGCTTCTGTCCTCTTGCCACAATATGTTTGCATTACATAATCTAAACATAAGATGGGACAGCTGGCATCCTCAGTTTAAAAAAAAAAGTTGACAAAAACGTTCTAAAGCAGGAACATCTTTTTTTCTTTCTCTCTTCAGTATTTGCTGGTGAATCTGTCAATGTGCATCTGGACTCGCCTCTGCAAACCGAATGGCTCATGATCAGTATTTAGAAATGAGATGTAGGTGTTTTTGTTTGTTACCTAACTGCAGAAGCAGACAATGAATCTGTCACTCTGTACATGTTGGTGTGTGCGTGTATGTGTAAAGATTTAATATCTGAAGTGTGTATTACTAGCACCACCTAGTGTGCAAACACTAATGGGATGAGCCACGAAGGCATCTCTACCTCTTTACGTTAAGAGAATAAACAGACTTCAGATTAACATCAAACTCCACCGCCTAATGAAACATGCTCTGTTTTCTGCAGCAAGGAAGAGAGGCTCAGCTGTCAGACAGTTACTGGACTGGGCTGAGAGCAGAGTCTGGCTCGGGTCCAAATGAGGGGGCTGATTTTGTTACATGCTTTTCATGAATCAGCATAACTGCCTGTGTCACTTTCTAGTGTGAGACACACATTCAGATGATACTTGCACACATTATACAGACTGGAAAGCGGGATCATTCTGCCGTCACTGGAGTTGGGGGGTCTCTTTGGACCTGGTGACCGTAGTTGAGCTTGATTGGCGTGCACTGTGTGCCGCAGTCATGCTGAAAAGGTGGAGTGGGAAAGTCATGAATAGCTGTGGAACACAGATCTGGCCCCAGCCCTCAGCCACAGCTTGCTCTGGGACTCAGGGACAGCAGAACGGACAGATGGCTCGGGACTGGACACACACACACATATACACTTACTTATGCTTTTTCTCTTCTTTTTTGCATGCAGACCCACAACACAAGTTACATATGAAAACTAGCAGTGATGCACCAAAACAAATTTTTAGCCGAAACACCAAAACTGTTTTCAAGTTTTGGTAATTCAATTAGGTTAACTGAACTCTTCATGTTGAGTCTCAGTATTTCAACCAAACACATGTTGTTTGCATAAAATGAGAGGTTTATTAAGATCAGGGGATGGAATCCATTTATATATATTTGTGACACATTATACAAACTGTTTCACTATGGCTTTATTACAGTTTAAAAGCGCAACAGAGACATTTCCGTCCTGTTTGAGTTTTCACTGATGCCCACTTGTTCATATTTGTAGCGATTCTACATAAGAGGCAGCATAAGCACTTCGCTGCTTATTTCTAGTGTTTTGCTCCTGCAAGGAGCATCTTATGGTTTCTGCTGTCTGAGAAATATTTACACTGTGATTCATACCCTCTTATTGGACGCTCTTGCCCTTTGGGGTTTCTTCTATGAGCATCATACTGGCTGATCTAATGACCATCTATACTTCCATAGTTCCTCCTCTGCTTCTCTTTTTCTGTCTCATTGCAGCCTCTGCAGCTAAGCCATCGTACAAGCAGATCATCAGAGAGCTCTAATGGCTTCCAGCTGTGTGGAAAATCAAGCCCTTTGGGTTGGGTCGAAAAGCAGACAATGCACAAGAAAAACTGAACTAATTTAGGCCTTTTTTTAGCACCAACAGACAACAAAAGACACCATACCCTTGGTGTCAATGTGCTGCACAGGTCAAGGGGCAGAGTGTGTGGGGACACCACATGTGTGCAACTCTGTCCCACTTTTCAAGTTGAGACCTTCACCTTGAAGGAATAGACCCTGCAGAAGAGGTATTTGTATGCTCGCAGGCTTTACACGAAGCTCTTAAGCCCATTATGAAAAATCTGTCGCTATTGGTCCTTGGAAAATGAACGAAGTGGAATCCCTTCATCTCACAGTTTCCTCAACTCGCATTGTCTCCTTCCTGCTCTTTCAGTCAGTTAATGCAGCCAACTCTTAAAGCAGGCCTTTATCAAGCCAGCCTGGAATTATATTCTCTTCCCACCGGCTCTGAAAGGGTTGTCAGATTGGTTTAAGGGGAGGGAGGGGATGGGAGCAAGCCACAGAAAAGCCTGAATATTTAGTTTGCTACGTTGCCCCTCAATAAAATTCTGAATGTAGTGACTTATGAGAAATGTACTAGGTTTGAGGCAAGGGGAATTGACGGATTTGGCTTTGTGCTGAGTGGGCGTAAAGGTGTATAATCACTGACGAAAGGAAGTTGAAAGGACATTTTCTCACACACCTCATTGCAGGATATAAATGCAGCAAGGGTTTGTTTTTTACCTCATGGTAAGTGATCATCCTAGAATTGTTCAATTATGTTTACATTTTCAGACGTCAATGATGAGGTGTTTGAAAGCGTATCTGTCAGTAGCAGTCTATTTTTCTTGTGCCTTGTAGCACACTTTGCCTTTTATGACTTAGATAGCTACACTGCATTTTACTTCACTATTTAAAGCTGCAAGAAAAAGCAAATGATAATTTACAAGTGAATGCATCCACTGCCAATTAAAACAAATAAACTTCTGGAACTTCCAGAAAAGTAGTTTTTCTTTTTTGCCAGTGATTGAACATTTAAGGTATAATTATCCCAAGTATTGTATTATTACCCATCTCTGTGAAACGGTTGGGCTGGTGAATCTCAGGAACTGCTTCTGCCATCAAAATGTGTCTTTGCCAGTGCTGTTTATCTCAAAGTCACACTCTGTTCAACCCCCAGTCTGGAGAGATAGGTTGGAGGCTGGTGAAGAGAGAGAAATGTGCCACTAAATGTGCGAGAAGGAAAGATCCGTCTCTCCACCCCTCGCCTTTCCATCCTTTCCTCTCGCTCTCTCTCCTGAGTGCTTCCTCCACATGGAGCTCATCTGCTGTTTAAGGCGGCTGGGAGAAATGCCTTCAAGCTGACAGGGGCTGAAAGCCCAGACATATGTTAATCACATGCAGTGATGGCAGTCTCGGAGGGCAGAGAGAGAAACAGCAAATCTGAGAAAGAAAGCAGAAAAGAATGCAGGGGGTGGGGGGGGGGGGGGGGGAGAGAGAGAGAGAGAGAGAGAGAGAGAGAGAGAGAGAGAGAGAGAGAGAGAGAGAGAGAGAGAGAGAGAGAGAGAGAGAGAGAGAGAGAGAGAGAGAGAGAGAGAGAGAGAGAGAGAGAGAGAGAGAGAGGAGGAAGAGAGCCACTATAGAGACTTAAAACACAGCAGTGGTGGCAGATGCATGCCTTTGTTTGGACTCTCCAAATTGATTTTTCTTGGTTTTAATGAGGTTGTTCCTGCTTGGAAAAAAATGGTGGAGGGGGGCTTAGGCCATCCTTAAAAATATTTTGGTTTGCAGTAACAGTATTTTTTATTTTTTTTTAAATAGGGTCGGTAGGTCGTTTAGTTTCAATGTAAAGAAAAAAAGTAAATTTTTGTGATGGTGATGACGTCGGTATGAATTTAAACAAATTAGCATATCGTGACGTCACTGACTGGGTCTTCAACCCGTGCCTTCGGGCGCATCATTGCAAACCTCATTTTGATGCAGGCTATATAGACCACAAACAAATTTAAATCTTTGTCAAAAACATGTTTATTGCATGAATTTCAGGTGAGAAAAAAAATGAGGTACTGTTTTACTTGCATCCACCGCTACGTATCAATGCAACCTACAAATGAGAGAACGTTTACTTTGCTTTCTTGGGTTGTCACTTTTGTGAAAAAAATCCTGTTTGATTTGAGTGACGAGTGTTCATTGAATCGATTGTAAAATCGATTTTGCATGTCTAAAGTTTTATACGGCAAATAACACCAAATATAGGTAAATCCACGGACAACAGGCAGGAGGAATGTAAAGATTCAATATATTGGTAAAGACCAATATTTCTGATGATTTATTGGCCTGAAGTTACGTGTTAAATGACAAACAGGAGTGCCAACATTTTCGAAAAACAATAAGCAGAGTGGACTGCCATAATGCAAAACATTTACTGCAGGCTTCAACATGGCTGTGTTTATGATTAAATATCAACAACAACAACAAAAAAATCGCATAGGCGATTTTCTTAGGCTATCAAAAAAAATATTTTTTCGAAAATTCGTCGAATTTAAAATTAAAATCCACATTCGAATGCGCATATGAATTTTAGGTGTGCATTAAGGAAGCTGCCTTATGAGCCCTTATGAGGTGTTCCATTCCATCTCGCCGCGCGCACAGCTGTGTCTACACAACTTTCAAAGGCGGACGAGCTCGACATGCAGGATCTGCTTTCTCATCTTTCACCTCGTGTACGCGCGCGAGATGCGATGACAATATATGTGTCATTGCATTATAAGGTTATGTTAGCCTATCCAGTTGAAGCCACTTAAAAATAAAAAAAAATCAATGTGGAGCAGATCTTGTTTACATCAAAACTGAAACCAAGCCGTTCACACAGAACGCATATTTCGCGCATCTCAAGTTTTTAAATGAAAAAATGTATCCTGTGTGACTGGTTTTCCGCCCTTTTTATTTATTTAACAATGCATGCATACATGATGCTGTTTTGTTTATACTTTAAGCAACTTAATTAATAATAATTGGTTCATTGGTTTTTTTCACAGTCATGTATTCTAATGTTTTGAATAAACATTCGAATTTAGTTTTTTCAGCTATTTTGACAGCCCTAGGCGATTCAAGCACGGAACTGTATGAGACTGAATACCGGCTGAATTCACATTTCTGTTATAAAAAGAGAAACATTGTGCAGAAGTATTATTTGCTGTTATATGTGTTTGTCCGAAGCTGCAGTTGCTGTGTGACGCCTGTTCAAAAAAAAAAAAAAACCCTGGACGCGCTCCGAGAAAAGGTCGTTAAAATCATTTTCTTATTTTCGTTTTCGAAACTTGTGTTGGTTGATTTGTGCTTGATTTGTGCAATAGATTTTCGAACATAAAGTGACAGTCGACACGGTCACGGTTTTAGACTAGAGAGGAGAAGGGATGGGAAAAGATCTGGGCACAGTTTTTCCAGAACTTCGTGCCAAGTTAAAGCGGTGTCGAGCTGTTTTAATGAATTTTTTTAGATGTATTATGGTGCCCGAACCTGTATGATTTTGAACGGTGACCGCGAACATTTAGTTTACTGCAGCCGCAGCCATCATTGCCAAGCGCGAACCGTTGACTCTGACAGTGAGTGAGAGTCTGAGACGAAGCGAACGCACAGGCCACAGTGTGACATCCGTGTAAACACAGATGACGTCAAGGGTTTTTTTTTTTATTAAAGAAGATAGCCTTCATTTGTATGTAGGCCCAGGCAATTTATATATTTACAATACTTAAATATAATTAATAGTATTTTATTGCATTTGTATTAGTTGTTTGAAGAGTAAAAAAAATAATTGGTCGGTCTTAATGCAAATTTACAATCGGCAAGTCGGTCGGACTAAAAGCAAAAAAAAAAAAAAATTGAGTCTGTACTAAATTGAAAGGGTCAGTCGGGTTACGGCAAACAAGAATATTTTTAAGGATGGCCTTATTGATACAGACAGGACGGCCACATGCCGCTATTTTGGATGAGTCTAAAGCATTCAGGCATCCACACAGTGAATGTTTAGACTCATGGATCAGGAGGTTAATAACTGAATCTGATAGTCTGGACAAACTGGCAAACATGCTATTCACCTCACTTCTATATTTTTTCATCTGATATGAATGGAGTAGTGCAGTATGCAGTGAATCTGGTTAAGCAGAAGCAGATGTGACTGAACTAAGATTGGTTGGTTGGACGAGAAGAAGGTTGTTTTTGCAAGAGTGCTGTTAATTCAGAGCATATGAGAGGACAGATTCATAGCAAATCTCTATATCATCAAACAGCACACATATCTATCTATCTATTTATCTATCTATCTGTCTTTCTGTCTGTCTCCATCCGTCCGTTTGTCTGTCTGTCTATCGTGTCTCTCTCTCTCATTCTCTCTTATGCGTGCTGGGTTTTCTGTGGCTGCTGCTCATCAGTTGGGAGGGGTCAGTGGAGGAGGCGGAGAGCGTGTGTGTGTGCGCACACATTTGCGTGCGCTCTAGCTGTCATTGTCTCAGTCTGCAGGCTCAGGGAGCAAGCGTGTGCAGGATAACGCGAGGCCCCAGCGGCCACACGTGCCCTTGTTAGTGCAGGGCATCCCTGGAAGCAGAGCAGAACGAGAGGCAGGTCTCCATCTGTCCCTCTCAGGCTCTGAAAGCAGGAGGACAGGCTGCTCGACTCTCCCTCAGACCTGATATACCGGCCTCAGGGACCTGTGCCTCCCCCCTGCCCCTCGCAAAGCGCAGAAAGACGCAAAGAGATTAAGATTACCCTGGATTCTTTGATATACAGTTTGTCTCCATCATCCATGATGCCAGGTGAGATTGGGAAGCTTTCAGTGTGTGTGACTTTGTCGGTGGGAAATTGTGCATGTGGTTTTTTAATGTAAGTATCTTAAAATACAGAAGTGGACTGTATAAGACAATTTGTACTGCTTTTTTTACTTTATTGACTGCTTTTGGAAGTAAAAAAAGTGCATAAACGTTACTCAAATAATATATATTTTTATTAATGTATTTATTTATTATGTAAGATCTCAGCTGATACTTCTTTATACACATGTCTTTTTCTGATAAGCATAGATAAATGGTATATCTGCCTGTGCAAGGGAATACTGGTAAACTAGATAATATATATATATATATATAGTATATATATATACTAATAATTTATTTTATTATTTTACATTAAATGTAAATTTTTTGATGCTAAATGTTTTTAATTTGAAATTATAGCTGCCGATTCTACAGCTATGATGTAACTTTATGATAGCTAAATCCATCCACACAGTATTGCTGGAAAATGATAATGAATGATCATAAAACATAGCAAAACCTTTTCAGTAAGCTTTCCTAGACTATCACAAATTCATTAGCCTTTTAACTTCACCTTAGTCACCTTGGGCACAATTGACAATGTTTCATTTATCACAGAAAAACCAAACATTATGTTCACAATACATAACCGTTCAAATTCAAGACCTGTAGAAACAATGCAATGGCCTGATAGTCCATCAAATCTCTGATAGTCCATCAAATCTCTCTCACATCCTCATTATTGAGCCCTGTTCAGGAATATCAGATATCTGTTCTAGAAAGAGTAAATGTTCATGTACAGGAGCATGAAAGTAAAGAAAGCAGACTGAGAGGAAGAAAATGAGAGAGGAGAGTTGCAGAGGGCAGCTGGCGTGCTGTGTGTGTGCAGGCTGCAGGGAGATCTCAGTGCTGCTCTTCACAGATGGTGTTGTGAGACAAGCTCTGTTGGCACTGCTGCTCTCCTGTGTGCCATGGCCACTACCTCTCTGCCAACCAACCCGTCTGGTGCCCACCTCTCCGACCCCCCCTCTCCATCTACCCACCCTCGACTTCTTTCTGTTTGTTTCTCTTTCTAAACCTGCAAGTGTAACATAATTGGTTGTGTTTTTGGCTCAGTGTGACTATGTTGGCTTTTTAAACTGGAGTTTGAATGATGAAATTCTATGGTTGAGTTAATAACGTATTTAAATCTTTCATGAGTTATTGCATTTCTACATTTGTGCTTTATTGGGAAAGTATATGAAGCAAAGCATGGCTTTATTCTTTTCTTTAAGGTGTCTGTTTCTTACTAATTGTTGTAGATCTGGGCTTTCGATTTGTTCTTTTCAAACTGCCACTTAAAATGTGTTTGTTAACATTGGCCTTGTGTGAAGCGTGTGTTTATGAATTGTGTGTGCATGTGTAGAATTGTTCTGGAAGCTCTGGAGGAAGCAGCTGTAAGCAGGCGCGTGTGCCAGGTCAGGGACACTTGAGCAGAACTGACACTGGGTTATTTCGGACACCCATCTGCACTGGAGCTACCGTTCCTCCAGGCCGCCGCCACAGACAATCTGTTCACTCGCTGGCAGGGTGCCAAACACAGTGCCGTCCATCTGTGGCAGGGACTGAAGCTCTCAGTGCTGAGCAGAGCTTGGCTCCTTCCTCTCCGCCTGTAGTTTTATAGCTTTTTTTTTTGTTAGCAAGAGTGTTTTCGTACAGCGTGTTTTAACGCATGTTCTCAGTTTGTGATAATATGCTACTGCATTATGATAAAGGTCATTCTTCTTGATAATGGAAACATGGTGAAGGTCCTGTAAAAGTGTTTTCATAGTGTTTAACAGTCTCTTAGTTTGCAGTATTTGATTGCAAGTTATTTTACAAATTAAAAGTCAGCAATTTTCATATAATGCATTTTCAATGCATTTTCTTAGATTTGGATATTTCGCTCACAACTAAAACAAAATGTTTTCTTGGGCAGTATAGACACAAAGCTTAGGTGTTTGTAGTTTTGTATGTTTTTTGGGGGGGGGACTCCCCAAAAAAATGGGACCTCAATTCTTGATGGGACAGTGGAAATCTGACAGGAAACGAGTGGGAGAGAGAGGGGGAGATGAGATCGGGAAAGGTCTGCGGTTAGTTAATGTTAAAATAAGTTTAGGTTTTGTATTTTTTGGTAAGCAAACATGTTTTTGTGCGATAGATTTTAAACAATTTATTTGCAATATTTTGCATGTGGATTTTTCTGTTATACTAAAAAGTTATTCTTTTTGTACAAAAACCACACTAAATGCTTGTTTTATGCTTGATATTTGTTAGCCAGAGGGGTTTTTGCAATACATTTGTATCACACTTTCTCTGTTCTCAATATATTGGTGGTGCATTCCGATACTATAACAAGAAAAAGGTCGTTCTCTTGGGTAATATGGAAACAAGCTCTCCTCCTTTAGTCTTGTCAATTAAAAAAAAAAAATCTGATGCACTTTGTCAGTTTGCAGTATTTTACATGTGTCTTATGCTGCTGGAACAAGATAAAGGTTGTTCTCTTGGGTAATATGAAAACAATAACCTCTACCTTTAGCTTTGTAACTGTTGTATAAGATGTTTCCCATGCAATTTTTTGTGGCTTTTGACCAAAGTTCAAGCGTTAAAGACAGGCTCTCTGGAGTATATTTAGTCATTAAGAAGGCACTCAGTGATGGCAGCCAATCGGTTGAGGGGCAGTCATTGCCTGGAGATATGCCTCAGTTCCTTGGACTGAAAGCCATTAGCAAACTGTGGCCAGTGCCACAATCATGCACGCACACACACAGAAAAGCGCTCCGGGTGGAAGTGCCCTGACGTTAGGTCATACTCCACCATCTCCTGCGTCTCCTGCCTGCCAGATGTGACTCGAACCATTTTTAAGGTCTCATGGAGGGGAAGAGGAGGAGGGAGAGAGAGACAGAGACAGAGAAAGAGACAGTTTGTGTGTGTGTACACAGTAATTGGGCGGGGAGGGGGTTAGTTGTTTTCTGAATCTGGTTCTACTTAGTAAATCTCCATCCAGGACTGCTTTTCATAAATTGTCGACATATTTTTCTGCACAGCGGACTTAACTCACTCTAATTTTGAACACATGGCTTCTGTCATGTGATATTTTCAAAACACTTGCAGACAGAGGTCCCAGCAGAAATAAACCGTCATTCTGCCGCCAGGGTCTTTCTTTTTTCTCACAATCGCCTTCCCCCCACCTCCTCTATGCCTGTCAGTTATTCTTTTATCACATAGCTGTGTTTTCAGTTAGCGAGAGCAATATATTATTAGCTCACATTTTTGAGTGTAATAAAATAGTGCTTTGTTAATGTAAAACATGAGCCTCTTTATTATCTGTCGAAAATTGATTTGGCATCCACTGCCGTGGGCTCGACTCATCCTAGCATCAGAGACTTTGCCATGCTTTTGTTTCCAAGCGTGGAGAGACGTCCGTTCGTAGCTGACACAGCCAGTGAGAATAAGTGGCTGAAATGAATAAAGTGAATAAGTGGGTAAAGGGCTGCAATTTGCAGGTTTGAGTGGTGCTGAGGGCAATGAGCAGAGTGCAGAGGTAATTGCAGACTGCTTGAGCTGCAGGAGAGGACAGGAGCTGTATATGGATATGGATGAAACATCTGACGTGTGTTCTCTTAGCGTTCTGAGAACCTCCAGGGCTCTCTGTGGGAACCTCATGAACTTCTCTAGCTTCTTTCAGTCTAGACTTCTGTTAGGCTGTCAGTAGTTGCATGTTGTTGTTCAATATTGGTTATTCAGTGGCTAATATTGTATTCATAATATGATTTAATAACAGTGTACACAAATACACTTACAACTGATCAAATGATATGACCACTTACAGTATGCAACCACCAGTCAAAGCTTTGGACAGATTTGATATTTCTCTTTAATAAAAAAATAAATAAAAAATAAACGTATTATACAAAAGCTTATGCTTAAATGTTCAACATAGGTTTTATAGATAAATAGAAATTGTGCTTACATGTTATTTTCTTTAATTAAACTTGATTTCATAGTTTGATCAAAAGTGTTAAGTTTTGATCAATTAAATTATTTTAAAGTGTTGAAATGAGTGATAATAATGAATGAGTATATGTATCCAAATGTTTAATTGGTGGTGTGTTTACCAGACAGCAGATGGGTTTAAATGGAGAGCAGAAGACTTTTGTGTGTCTCATTAACCTCAGAATGAAAACTTGAACTATAACAATCCTTTAGAGATTCAGAGAAGTTCTCAAGAATACCTCAAACTGTGATTTGCCAGGATACCAAAGACTGTGAAGAGAAATCTGATGTAATTAGTCTTGGGAGAATCTAATGAGAATTGAGGTCATATTAATATTTCTCCTTTTTTCATCAGTCTTTGGTATCTTGGCAAATCTGAGCACAGTTTAAGATTTTGTTGAAATCTGAATCTAGAGAATTATAAGGCTTTATCTCAGAATAAAAAAAGTGTTTGGATGAGACCTAGAAAGTTATTTTCTTTCCGTCATCACATTGCTGTCTAGGAGAAAAAAAATTTATATGTTTGACTTTATTTTCATGTCTGTTTTCATGTTACAGAAACATTAAAAAACAAAGAAATGTTGATCAGTCTGATTGTAGATGCTGGAACAGACAAGGAGCAAGCAGAACAAGGGGAAAGTACCACTGTATTAATCTGACAAGCGGCACAGTTATCATCTCAAAATGACCCAATATTAACAAGTTGTTAATGTCTACTTTTTCTGGCCATGCGATGTTCTGTTTATGTGATGTTGTTTTCACCAAACAAACTTTTTTCAATGACAGTGTTGCTTGTGGACCAAGTGCAAATCCCACGAGGATGTGTGTTACTTTAACCTACACGCTGCTAATGTGGGACACAGTGAAAAACAGCAGTGTTGGTGGATAGCCAGTTTAAAGCCATGTGTCTAGGTGCTGAGCCATATTGCACGTGCCGTTTTTCTCTGTTTCTCTCTCTTTCTCCCCACGTTTCAGCTGGCATCTGCTCATGCCAGGAAGCTGAGTGAGTCATTGACTTGAGAGTTGGACGAGCCTCATACTAGCGTTTGAGAGCACTAATCTCTGTATGAAAGGCCTTTTATTGAAAAATGCTCTAATTCTGCCTCTCTGGATAAGAAGTCAGTAAATAATTATTTACTGTATGTTCAAAAGATGCTGAAAATTGCAGTTGTGCTCGTAGTGTAATTGCAGTACCTTCATTGTTCCCAATTCAATTATGATTGTCTGTTTGTAGATGAGGCACGAGAGAAGATTACAAGTGTTTTCTATGCAAGTTCCCCCGTGAGGTCTTGCACTCTCACAGCCTTTAAGGAATGATCCTTTTCCTCTTTTTATAAAAGTCTGGCAACAAGATACTGCACAAATCTCAGCGATTTCAACGGATGCGTAACAGCAACCGTGAATCACTTTTATTGTTCCTCAACACTTGTTTTCTTCCTCTGCGCTTCATGCCAACGGGGCCTTATTTCAACAGATGGTTAAAACAGACGTTAAGATAAATCCATTTCGAAGAAGACGACGAAGGAAAAAAGAGTGACTTCCACTATAAACGCTGCATCTGTTTTATTGGTCAGTCTTTTTTTTTCTTTGACGCAAGACCATATTTTGAATTGGATCAGCAGATGGCTCCCGGTCTTTCCTATTTACTGGAGAAATGCTCCAGGAACACATTATCTCACATTATAGCCATACTGTAAAACTAACAGTGCCCACTCGTCAGTGTCCACTTAAGTCGGCATGACTGGCATCAAAGTGGGTAGCTATAGTGTGAAATCACTTTCTTTTAAAGGTTACTGCCATCGGTAACCGATGATGGCATTTACGGTGCGTTTAAGAGGTGGAATGATTCATACATCTGTTGTAATCCAGAAATAACATCTCGATTGGGCGTGCTGTGGAAAGAGCCCGACGGAAGAGTGCAATCTCTTTAAATATCGGAGTGCACAGGTTGCTGTGCGCTGTGGTTTGTGGTTGGGTGGGTTGGTAACTCTTGAGTGAGCACAGACTGATGCAGGTCCCTTCAGCTGTGCGCCATTTGATGGGATGGAATGGAACGTTGGCACACCACCTGGCGCCGGCCAAGTGGGGCTCAGGAAAACAATTGCGCCTGGGGAGAAGCCTTGAAAAGTGAGGGCTCAGGGAGAGCGAGAACGAGACAGAGAGGAAGATGGAGATCCAAAGGGACAGGCTTTGTTGCAAGGAGAATGAGCGGAATAAGTGTTGGGAATGAGTTCCACAAAGGGGGGGGGGATCCATACATCTTCCCTGACAAGCCGGCAGGGTTTGATGGGCCACGCTCTGTGCGCCGTTCCATCTGGCCGAGATGATTGCATGGTGCATAGGCGTGCATAAGTTCATAATGTATTCATACCAGCACAACACGCTCTCTCAGTTCACCCTCGGCCTCGGATACCTGAGACGGCATCTGAATTCCAATTATCTGAAGACAATGTTCTCTCTCTCTCTCTCTCTCTCTCTCTCTTTCTCTCTCTCGATCTAACCACATTACTGACTTCTTCATCTTTAATGCACGGCGGCTCTGAAGCACAGCAGCTGGTTGTAATGCCACCTTCGTCATCTACTTTCACGGCGCTATCTGTCCCACGAGACGTCTCCCATGAAAGGTGTTCTCTGTCTTTGCCTCCCATACCTCGTGACCCTGATCTGATGAGTGTGAGTCCGTTATAACCAGCCATCTTGTTGGCATTAGTATGCAGCTGACTGGCTTCCTGTGGCTTTGGCACATCTTGCTTTACGTTAGTGGGCACAGCTTTTCTCCGAGGAGTGAAAACAATGTTCCTATGGGGAGAAACCCTCCCTGAACTTCCTGCAAACACATAACCATGTGGATTTCTGAATTGCTGCAGGCACTACAGAAATATAAGGCTGAATTATCACAGCCGATTAGGTTTCACAAAGCTTCTATACTAACTCGCTAAGTGAATAAGCAACTTTAGCTGGTGTGTGGGAGGATGAATGTAGCTGCAGCTTTACTGTTTTTCACAATGAAACAAAAGCAGAGATGCATTGGTGTGATTCTTAAATTCATAATGTGTTTGCACACAGGGAGGATTTTTAATACACAAGAAAAAAACAAGATTATTCGTGACCCTCTTTTTCCTCATGAACTGCATTGTGCACACAGTTGTCTGTTTTACCCACTGTGGAATGAGCTGAACATTACATTTTGTGCGAGTGATGTAAGAGACATGTCGAGCTGTGTGCGTCAAACATACGAACAGTCTCATGTTTTTTTCTGGTTATGTTATCTGACGAAAAGATCTAACACAGGGTGCATGTATGAAAGAAGCGAACTAGACTAATGGATAAATAACATGGGATTTTTACAGAGTGATGTTGATATCTAGGATACAAAAGTAGAGACTATTAGTTTAAAACCTGTTAAAGCCTGCACCAGAACGCCCGCATCCTCAACACCCCTCAACTCGCACGTGTCAGTGTTTACAGTGAAACGGGACAAATTTAATCTTGACAAACTATATATCATTATAAAGATCTAAGCCTCAAGCATCGACGACAGATCGCTGTTTTTCAATGGAAAGCTTATAAAGACTGTATTTGCTACATTTGTGTAAGCAGTACACATCAAAACATGAATAATGGAAACGCAGTACGTACATACCAGATTTGTTGTAATAACGAGTCATAAACACATCCATCTTGGTAGCTAGACATGGGTTTGCAGCGTACAGTGTCACAAACAGAATGAGACGATCCACAAAGAAAAAAAAAAAAGGTGAATATATTCACCTGAAGATAGTATATTTGAATTCTGGCGCTCTCTCTTTCTTTTTCGTATTATTCTTATTTTCCTTACTCAAATTATTCTTATTGTATTTTTTCTAGTGCTCAAATAAATCACTTATATGATGTCTAAGTTTCTGTCTAGTGTTTTATAATTGAAAAAAACTATGCAGTGGTATGTTTACTGACTAAATAGTTTGTAGAAGCCTTCAATACAGTTGGTAAATATTTTTTTATATTTGGGGGGGGTGGGGGTGTAGACATAGTCTCATTAAAATATTTGCAGGAGTCTCATTTTTCATGATATCTTATTCAGATTTGAAATAGAAACTTATGAGACATGTGACTTTCAACTCATCATATTTCTAGATTGCTCCAGGACTGATTTCATGTATTTTTATATCAAATAAAAACATATTTAAGTGTGGTAAAAAACAATTCAAGGCACTTCAGTGTCTATAACTTTTAATATTTTTGAGCATTATCAAATCTGGTTGATAAAAAGTAAAGCCCAAAGGGTCTTCTTTCCAAAGACACCAAAATTATGTTTGTAACACACTGAAGTATGAAACTGTTACAATTTTAAGTTAGGTAGAGCACTTTCAGCTGTGAGTCCCATAATGGGGGGTCAGGTTAACAGGTTAAAGCTTATAATATGCTAAACCAGAAAAATTGTGACACATGTGACATACAGCCAAGTATGGTGACCCATACTGTATGCTGCCATTTACTGTATGCTGCGGCGCCTGGGGAGCAGTTGGGGGTTCGGTGCCTTGCTCAAGGGCAGCTAAGTCGTGGTATTGCCAGCCCGACCGATCCAGCACATTGACCAAACGATATTTGGTTAGCTGTTTGGTTGGTTTGTTTTGGATTTCTAAGTAATGCTCTATGTAGATTATGTACTATTTAGTGTAATTTTCTCCATGAAGCAAAATTGAAGCAAAATATTCAACTTCATGGAAGACTGTAGAAATAGACAGCAAGCACAGCTAACTGTTTAGATCTTAAAGGAAAACTAACTAACTGAATCTGAAGGATGTGACTCAGTTCTGCACCAAATCTTGCTGGTCTTTAGTAGTGGTCTCATAAAATAGTGTGAAAACTTTTTATTCCTTTTTGACTTCTGTGTGTGTTTTTATATAAGGGTTTATAAGGGGAGCAGCTAGAAGAGCCAGTCACGTGTTCACTGCCACTGTTGTCATGAAAAATGACCAGGCGTGGAATGAAGATGAGCGAGTCGGTGCTTTCTAATGCTCAGTTTGGCGTGCCATTTAATGGCGATCCATATTACTCGAGAGCTCTTTTGAAAAGCAATAAAAGACCTTGCCGAACAGGAAAATGGAAAGCACTTCATCGTCCTTCCTGGGAGCCACATTAAATCTCTTGCTGCATCAATATCCGTGGTGGCCCGCCTAATAGTCATCTGTGCTGCTCGTCCGCCAATTTCTCGTTTTGAAAGGCAAGGTAACTGCCAAACAAATGCACTCTGTGCATTAACTGCGCAGATTAACTTTATGAAATCAGGGCAGGATGGATGTGCACTGTGGTATGTTTTTGAGCCTGTTTAAAATGCAAAATTGCTTCTTTTCCACTCGAAGTGGGAGCTCATTTGAATTGAGTTATGCATCCCTTTTTTCCATAAGATATTTGCGCAGTCTACCTCTTTTAGGTGGGTTTAATGCTGCTCTTGTACAATGCCGTTTCATTAGCAGTCCTTTTTACTTTAACTAATAGGAGATAAAATATATAAATATTGTGCATATGCACCCCACACTCCATACCATGTATGTAATACCTAGTTTTTCCAGACACTCTTGGTCTAATGGAAATAGTGAGAATAGAATATAAAAAGTAGGGAATGCTTTTATCTAGATGTTTTTGTTTTTCCTTTTCTTCAGATGGGTTTTTACAATCATTGATTGTTCTTTGTGTGGAATTCACTAGTATAAAACTGAGATGTATTATGGTGATTATTATTTCACTTGAACATAGGATGACGCACACTATGGAAGTGCAATGCTTTTTAGTTGTCTGATGTGTAATATTTCAGAAGAAACAGTGAAGGAAATATGAAGCATAATGGATATGTTGTGCTGACACATCTAAATGGAGGACATTCCACATTTACACCACTTTTTTCTTCGAGGGTCAGAATCTCATTGTGTATGTTGTGCACGCCTGTGAACACACACATGTACGTGTGCTTACAGATTACAACCTATTTTTTACCTCCTATCATCCATTTCTGTCCGACAGGTAAGGAGAGAAGATGAGGTTTAGACGCTTCAGGGTTGTTTCTCTTTTCCCGATTCCCAATCCAATCCCAACTTTGACCCAGATGTTAATCCTCAATTACACATGTAGATCCACAAGCTGCTTTTTATGTGGCCCTGGGCTCTTTCTGAGACCATAGCTGAATAAAAGTATTTCCCGTACCTTATCTGTTTTGGACAATTAATATAATTTTTCACTATTTTATGTGATATTTTCCAATTACAGCGATCTGACAGGCATATTGACTTAGAATAGCTTTCACACTAGTGCTTGGGCTATTTTATTCATTCATTTCAGACTTGTGCTGTGGCTCTTGTGAATTATAGTACCTGGACTTGTCACGTTGTTAACATTTCAATGTAATAACTGGCCCCATACTGAGATTTTAATGTTGAATCAAGCCATTTTCCTTTGCCTCATCCCTTTCACTGACTCAAGAATCTTTCATTTCTATCATTGTGTTTTTGAATGAATATCATGGAACAAATGCAGAGTTGCCTTATTAGAAATAATTATATGTCACATTGACATTACCAGCAGTGATTTTTCACAGTAGCCTGTCCATTATATCTTCATTCTTCATTCTTTTTTTTTCTTTCTTTTTTTTTTCTTTTTTTTTGACAAAACAGATTAAATAAAACATTTAAAAAAAAAACAGTTATTCACCACATGTGTAGGTGTGAGTCTAAAGACCCCTGCTGATTATTCTGTCATTTCTTTATCAGAGCAAATAAACTGTTAGCGTCGGCGGGGATAGATGGATCCGTGCATGTGTAATATATAAAGTTTAAGCTTTGTTTTTAGCATGGATGACTCTGTTCTCATTTGGGGTAAGGATTGAAGGTGCATGGGGAGCAAGTATGGGGCAGACTAAGCCTACACAGGCACATATGTTTAGGATCTGGTGCACACATAGCCACAGAGGTTCCTAGGGAATGGGAGCCATACAGAGCTGAAATTCCCAACTTTTTTATCTCCTGTGCTTTCATGGTCTGACTGGGGTTATCTAAAAGAACCCACCTTTTTTCAGATCATACTGCAATGTGTACATAGCAAGCAAAACAATGGCTGTTTAACATCATTTAGTTGTGAATAGGGGCGGAACGGTTCAACTTTTTCACGGTTTGGTTTGTTTCACGGTTTTAGAGTCACGGTTTCACTACAGTTTGGTATGTGCTATGTTTATGAAAAAAATGTAAGATTATTCTATAAATTAAAAAGCTTTTCAATCAAGAGCAGTGAGAGATTTCTTTGTTGTTGCTGTTCAATTAATATAAAGACTGTCACTTTAAGAGAATGATCCAGTGCACTGATACAGTAGGCTTACGTTCAGCCGGCTATGTTTGCTGTAGAATACTTACCAAGATGGGCATTTTGATATAATTTTATTGTGAATTTGTCCATTTAAACACAATTTGCGTACGTTCTTAGGCGCGGGTTTGCAGCACTTCAGATGAGTGCACGCACAAATCTTCTCACTGCGCGCACAAGCTTGCATCCTTTGGCTCTTAAATGTTTAAACTGTCAAAGCTTAAATGAGTTTAGTTTAAACACAGATATCAACGTGAGCTGTTCAGTTCTCATTTGTGTGCACACTATCAGCACGCTGCTCATATTCCAGCATACAGCATTCGCACTGAACAAGAGAGAATAGTTTTTCCAGGTTTTTTTTTTTTCATCACTGTTGCTGTAATGAACTGGGAAGCCAGAATGCGCATCCATCAACAGAAATATATATTAGCTGAATCCTGTTTGTTTTACGTGTTATTTATAGCAAACCATATTACAAATGCTTTGTCAGATTTAAGTTGAACCGCGGTCCCAGCGCGTGCCGAACCGTGTGTGGAGAACCGAACGGTTCAATTTTTTTCAGCTAACCGTCCCACCCCTAGTTGTGAAACATCTTTGCATGGAGGTACTGTACATAGCCATTATCAACTGTCTGTTTTTAATATTCTTCTGTGGAGTATAACATGCTGAAAAGGAACACCCAGGACAGTCAGTTGTAATCTGGAAAAGTCAGACTTCACGCCGCAGACACAGGGCAGCTGCTTGCCCTGACACACAGTGTTCCCACAGCTGGTAAAACACATACATATCTGTGTATATGTAAGAAATAGAGAGAACAAGGGTGCTGATGGGTCAATACAGATCCTGAAATTGAGACCATAGTGTTAATCATGACCGTCTGGAGTAAACAGCATCAAAATGGCAAAGGTTTTTGGGCTGTCAAAGGTTGTAAAGTATATAAAAAAGGATGCACATGCCCTAAAAACTGTCACTGCTGGTGCTTGGCCAAAAACAACAACAACAGCAACAGAAGTTTCATGATTTAGTACTTTAGACCCTCTCCAGACCAACTCTGACCAGTGTTAATTTAGTATTATTTGTGTACTATTTTTGAAATAGCTTTCATTTTTATATATTGAGCTTTCAATTTAACTGAATTTCATTATGCACCTTTGTCATTTTTTATATGTTTTTGGCTCTTTAATATTTCTATGTAGCTTCAATTTATTTTTATTTCAGGGTTCTATTAATTTTAGCATTTAAACTTCTACTTATTTTATGTCATTTAGTCACTAAGGCAACATTTCTTATTGCATTCAAGTTGTAATATGTATATTTTTTCTTGTAATTCAGCTTTATTAACAAAAGCAGTTTATATATATATATATATATATATATATATATATATATATATATATATAGTTATAGTTTTAGTTTTAGTATGAGTTAACAATAACAACACTGGTTCTAACCCTGTATGCAGTTAGACAGAAGTGGCCAGAATACTTTGCTTTTTGTATTTTTGTATATACTTTGAATATTTTGGTTTGGCCTGGCAAACAAGGAAATTGCATTGAAATAGGCCCAGGCCATATCAAGAGACCAGATTGTCATAGATCAACCAGCAAGCAATGCTCTAGAAATCACTCACAAACCCTAGTAAGCACATAGCAACACATGGTAACACACAAGCACTGTGACAGCAAGCTTTGCACATGCAATAAAACGTACTTTAAAAGTCAACGTCTTTCTTAACCATAATCAAGTGTAAAATGGGTCGACTGACTTTTTAATCTGGAGAAACGGGGTACTTTAGACATTACATGTCTGTTGTAGATGCTGAAGACCTCTGTGGGGCTCCTCCAGATTTCTGAAACAATTTAATGAGAGTATTGCCGGTGTCTTTGATCATTAGGGAAATGAGGATGACAGCTGGAATTTGACTGGTGTTTCTATCTATGAACTCTCTAAAGGCATGTACCGTGTATGTAGCTGTGTGTGTATATCTTACAAGAGCTCAGGTGCTGTGGAGAGGCAGCTGTTGGGATATCACTGGGGTCTCACAAGAACTGATCCACTTTTTCTTCTGCAGATCGCACTGAGAAGCGCTCCACCATGCCCGACTCACCTGCTGATGTGAAAACACAGTCCAGGTTAACTCCGCCCACCATGCCTCCTCCCCCTACCACACAGGGAGCTCCCAGGACCAGCTCCTTCACCCCCACTGCATGTGAGTACTAGCACACACTGTACTCAGCCTGTACATGGACACCTCAACAGAAGACCAATGCATTTGAATGACATAAAAGTATAAAATAGTCCTAAAATACCTTAAGTTCCTTTCTTAAAATGAGTCCAATCACTCCACCGGCCTCGCTCCCACGTCCCTCGGCCCCGCCCCACTCGTCACAGAGTCCAGTTCTGTTTTTGTTGTTCCTTGAAAAGTGGGGATATCTAAATCAATTTCCAGAATCGAAACAATTTTAACCAAGTCAGCCTATCCAGATCATTGCAGTACAGATTTTTACATTTGGTTCATTAAAAAGGGAGTTAATAGAGATGCATTGTTTCATTTAAAAATTGAGCTACATATTTGTGTCATGCTGAAAATTTTGATTTTCATGCCGAAATCCGGATTTCCAATCCATCTTCCAGCTTTTTACAGTTATTGATGTGTCAGTATTGTTGACTAGTTAGGTGGTTTGAAGAAAATGTGCTTCAAATATTAAATCAGTTATGTTTCTGTCCAATAGAGAGTAGTACGAAAGCTGTGTGTAGTTCCAGTTGAATTTTTGGATCTAATTTGAGTTTCGATTGACAGACAAGACAGAGTAGGTTACTTTTGGTATAAAACTGAATCTCAGCTTTCAAATTGAGTCATTTTGTAAGAAATTCAAACAATAAATACCATTTTATGGCTCTTTAATGTGTCGTGACAGATCGCTGTAGTGCCACAGTTCAAACAGTATGTTGTTTCAAATGGGCAAAGATATCAGTACACTATTTTTCAAGTTCAAGTACACTGACATTAATCTACTGTCCTATCTGGTATGTTTGTCGGACAAAAATGGTGTTCAAAAATCGCCTGTCAATCAAACTCCAATGCACAGGGTCAACTGCATTAAAATATTAGATATTTTCTATATTTTCATGGCTAAACGACTGCTAAACTGGATATTATGTATCGTATGTCAAATGTTATTCTTTAAATACTAGCTCTGTAAAATGGGTGATTATTAATAATACTTAAAACATTAATTAAAACATACTTTTTTTTTGATTAGCCATAGAAAACACTCTATTTTGCTTTGTTTTGTTTCGTTTTATTCACTCATTTTACCATGGTCAATAGTTGCAGGGTAACAGTTGCTTCATAACTGAAATACGGCAATTATTAAATGTCAGAGATAGATGAAAGGCATCATAAATTATCCTAATTGTTACTACTACTACTACTAATAGCTCCTTTCTAATGCTCAAAGTTACTTTACAAAGACAAAGAATGACAGAACAGATTAGAAAATGACAATGCAAAACAATTACAGAAACAAAATAAATCAAAAATTAAAAGTAAAGTAGTAAAATTATACTGTTTAGGGCCAACTGGTTGACAAGTCATTCAGATAATCAGTCAACTTTTAAAGAATATGTAGTTTTGCGCTTCCCTCATTACAGTCGACAGGATTTCCCCTTGTCTTCTGACCTGCAGATTTTTGCCCGCTGGCAGATGCCACAAAGAACATCACACATGCCAGCTCAGGGGAGCGCTAGAGCGGCTCTCTATCAAAGCCGTCCGTGCCACAGCATCCCAGCACCATGTCAGTGTAATTGAGCAGTGGTGTGCTGTCAACAGCAGTAACACATTCCTCTCTCTGATGTTACATCCCTAAAAACAGATCAGTTGGACTCTGCAATTAGCGCTTATGAAAAAAGAGACGAAAAGCAAGCCGGGTCTGAAGCAATCCGGAGCCTTTTTAAAGGCAGACTCTAATTATACATTCTGAAGGTTTAACAAAGCAAGTGCTTTGATTTCCCCTCCATGTAATTGTTACCAGATGCAGCTCAAGTATCTCGTTTCTGTTCTGTTGGAGGGAGGCCAGGCAAACGAGGCTATCACGCAGCCTAATCTCATTAGAAAGACGTTGATTCCAAGCTGCATCCCTCCACCGCGTATGTTTCTCATTGTGGCACGGGGGGCACTCGACCACATGTATTCTCCTCCTCTGGACTTAATATGTCTGATGTATGGAAGCAAGAACGCACAGCTTCCTTCTCAAAGCTGCCGTGGCTGATTCAAGCACCGTCAGTCACAGGCATTCATACGCCAGTGTCATTTTTGACAAAGGATTGCTTGCTGCTGCTTTTTAAGGAATGTTCCTGGCAATGTTTAATATCAATCTTTTGGGTTAAGATCATTCCATAATGCTTGGCTTAAAAATAAACGCCAAAGTTCTCTTTGTGGCGTGTAGAAATAATAAACTTTCTGTTTTCCAGTAACAAATGGCACCAGTCACTCTCCCACTGCACTGAATGGAGCTCCATCTCCACCCAATGGTTTCAGCAATGGGCCTTCATCATCATCTTCATCCTCGCTGGCCAATCAACAGCTGCCGCCGGCCTGTGGTGCAAGACAGCTCAGCAAGCTCAAACGCTTTCTCACGACACTACAGCAGTTCGGCAATGACATCTCACCTGAGATCGGAGAACGAGTGCGTACCCTGGTGTTGGGGCTTGTGGTAAGTCTGCAGTCACAAAAGTGTGTGGCACTTCCATGTTTTTATTTTTTGTCATAACTTAATCCTTGTGTGAAATGATAAACCTCTTTCTGGTGACATATGCAGGACTTCTCTAATCATTTAAACAGCTTAAACCTCACCCTTGCAAGTTTGCATTCACCTGTCTCAGAAATAGGGCTGGGTGATAAAGCGATAATTACTGCAATTTAATTTTATTCGACAAAACGCTAAATGTTCGATGTAATGTTTATGCACCAAAAGTGGAATGAAACAGCGCTATTCATTTGAACCACAAGGACTGTTTATTCATTATCCACTATGATGCACAGATGCGTTTATTCACCGATTAATGCCTGAATTCAGAAAAGAACACAAATTACTCTCTGATTTCAACTACTTTAAAGCCAGATGAAACAGTGCTGACAACTGTGTGCAATGATAATGTTAGAAAGTATTTCAATCAACAAATTACCTTAATTTACACAACAAACAATGAATTGAACTAAGTCCCCACCCTACAGTACATTTTATTCTTTTAGATAATCTGTTTCACTCGAATGTACGTTACAATGTGGAAGAAAACATTGTCACTACTTCCATTTCTTCACGACTTTAATGGAAAAGGATTTTCTAGCATAGCATAAAGTGTATATTCTTACTCATAGTCTTTAAGAAAAAAACAGTTGTCTCTGACAGGATACTAGTAATTATTGTGTCTCCTGAAAAGTTTACAGACAGTGGAAATTGATTTGTTTTGCTTTCTTGCCACCAAAAAGCTTTTGCCACCAAATCTTGTTTGGCTTCCATCATAGAAAATAACGGTTAGTCCAACAACAATAAATCGAATAGAACACATCTGTAGCTAAGTATAGCAACATAACTGAAGAAAAAAAAATCCACTTGACAAGATGTGCACCATAAGCTGTACCACAGTGTTATTTTCATTAATATGTAGTTATGGAATAAACTATGGTGAATTAGCAGCCTGTACTAAAGGAGGGCTGCTTTAATTAGCCGTTCCAAAGGAAAGCTCTTGTTTTCAGCGGGCATTTGTTTATTTTTTGCTGTGTCTACACGCAGAGGCTTCCTTGTGTCCCCTTGGCTTCCATGGCTCTTTTTAATTCGCTCCCCACTCTGCCTTATTGAAAAGAGTGACACACTTAATTAGCACCACCGATGCTGGAGAAAAGCTCAGGAGGCTTTCTGGCTGTCAAAACAGGCCGCTGCAATCTGGCCGAACAGATGTAAGCCTAATGTAACAAAATTCAGGTCTGGGAAATGAGGGGAGAAAAAAAGCTGTGTATTTTTCTCAAATGTATGAGTCCCTGCTCTCTTTCCCATCTTTCCTACCGCTAGCTCTCTTGGAAAAAAACATGGTGAAAATTGAAAATAGTGTCCTATCAGTTCTATCAGTCTGTTAAAAGATGATAGAGCAGAGAGCAGGAAAGATTGAAATTAGTCATTTCTCTTTTTTTTAACAGGGGTAAGATATATTTCAGTTCAGTAGGGAACAAGACACATTTTTTTAAAGCTGCATATCTTCTGCGTGTGTTACGATGTTTATACCATGTTTTATCTCGCAGAGCAAGCTGTGCAGTGTGATACTGCATCTGTAGTTTTGTTTGCATACATGTTTGTGCATGTGCTTGTTGATGCGGTTGGCTCATACACACGTAAAAGCCTCCAGATCAAACTTCCCCTTACAAGGCCTTTCACCACAGCCATCCATATGCCTCCCATTACAGTCTTCAAATCATTCAATCTACAGCAGGATATAGTTTTGCCTCCAATAAGTAATATTATCACATAATGCTTTCCACATGTATTCATGCGTGCACCATCTTTTTTCCTCTCTCCCTGCAGAACTCCACTCTAACCATTGAGGAATTCCACTCCAAACTGCAAGAAGCGACCAACTTCCCACTTCGACCTTTTGTCATCCCCTTTTTGAAGGTATTGCACAAGCAATCTGGAAAACATTTAAACAACTGAGGCACAGATGTACATATTTCTCCCAGCCATTTTTTTTTTCATCCTGGTTTCCTCATGAGCAAAGAGGTATCAGGTTTCTTGATCACTGGGACCTATTTTTTAATATGTCATGATGTGAACCCACATTAATCAGCATAACAGCACCATACGGGCCTGTCCCACTACACACTGTCTCTATTTACGTTCCAACGGACATCGTTGTTTGGCCATCGCTTTTCTCACACTCCAAATTTTGAAGGGCAGGGCACATCTGAAACTATTACCACAGTAAGATGATCTGTTGTCTGGGAGAATATCAACCTTTGCCCTCTCTGCTGCCCATTTGTCACTGCAGCCCTTATTTCATTACAGTTAAATGTGTCTCAGGGCCTGTTTATGTTGGAGCACTTAACACGAACCATTCAAATAAACACTCTGCATATTATTCTTTAGACCATGGGAAGTATTTGAGTTACACATGCCATACATTGTATCACATTATCGTGTTCGAGATAAATGATTGTAGCCTCCAAAGCGAATGTATAATTTGTTAATTTATGACATATGTTGCAAATATTGTTGCAAAATAGACATCAGCGCTTGATAGAGATTAAATTCTCATGAGCATATGGTGACTGCTGTATCCATCCACCCTCAATCGTTAGCCATTCGTTTTCATCTGCTTGTAAGTGACAGCTATTACGCACGGCGCTCCAACCTAACCATTCCCTCCCTCTTTGTCTAACCTTCACCCCCCCCTCCCCATTTCCCATCTTTCTCTCGTGCTTTGCTTTCTTCCATCTTCCTTTTCATAATAATGAAATAAGCGACCAGTGGAGATCAAATCTGTGTTGTTTACTCCATTAGACTATGATGGAAAGGAGACCGTCGGTTTTCGCAGCGCACCGTTCGGAGGCATTTTATCTTGTCCACTGCTTATCCTGGCTGGCTCTGTCGCACAGAAATTGGTCCCATTAGAGGTTGCTCAGGTCGCTGACGGATGCAGAGAAGCATACAGGGACACTTTCCCTGACTCGCTCACTCTCGCGCAGCTCTGCACCATATGGTTACTGTATCATCTAGTCAGGAGGGGTGGTATCAAAGATGCAACTTGTGTTATCTTTTTTTTTTTGCTTCCTCTCTCCCTTTCGTCTAATTTTAGTGGTTTTTCTCAAAGGAGCCTTTAATGACAAATACCATATGGCTGTGGGAACAGGGGCTTTTATAAGTGTGCAGAAGCGCATCTGCAACAATGTGCATTAGCAGCGTTTTTTCATTAGGCTAATGTTGTCTAGCGACCCTCCCGTCAGAGTTGGGTTTTGCGGGGAAGTGTTTACAGGAAGGGCAGCGTGCATCACTCTAATAATGTAATCCAAATTCGACGCCAGCTGACGGCCTTTGTGCTGATGGCTTTTGTTTATGATTCCTCTAAATGGATTCCTCGTCTGATAAATTTGTAATATTTAGCCGCCGTTTCGTTCGGCAGGCTCCATAAAGCCTGTAAGCACATGTGTTCCTCTGCGGCTCTGTGCCTCATTGCTCAGAGACGTACTCAGCGTGACATAGTCGGCGCTTCACCACATGCTAGCGGTGCAGAGGAAGTGAGGATTACATATACGTGGCAAACTGCTTTGCGGCTTGTGTTTGATATGCTGAATTCCAACTAGCTGTGTGCTAATGGACCACACAGGAGCTGGAGAACACACTTAGACATAATCATAGCAAATGTCAAATCTTTGCATGTTTGTAATCTTACTGGATTGAATTAAAAAAATCGATCATGATAAACAATAAAATTGCAAATTAGACTGTTCTAACTTTTATGGACGAATAAGCTTTTTTATTCATTGTCTTGAAATACACTGCAATAACGACTTTCTTCCTCAGTTTTTTGTCTTGTTTTCCAGTAAAAGATCTAAACATTCTAAAAACAAGACGAATTAAGATTAAAAGCAAAATTACTCGTGATATGAAGTCTTGTTTTCTATAAAATGTGTCAAAATTAGGTGAGTTTAAACAAGAAATATATCTGCCTATAGTGTAAAAACAGAAAAAGTTGTATTTTGCTTACCCTATTGGCAGATATTGTATTTCTTATTTATAAAGTTAATTTTGATTATTTATTTTTTTGAAAATTCTTAAGTCATTTTGCTTCTCAAGTGAATGTTGGGAAGCAAGACAAAATCATTTTTGCAATGTACATGGTGTATGTGAACTGTCACTAACTATGAGGACCTCCATTTAATGAAAGTCTGAGGTCACTGAGGGTCAAAGCAATTTCACTAGCCTCTGGTAATTATCAGCATAAACTACTAACAGACCATTACCTCATACAGCTGGCGACCAGGCAGTCCTTTATAAACAACCCCCATCATTATCATCATTAAAATATATCAGAATGACTTTTATTTATTTACATTTTCATATTAGATTTTTTTTATTTTTGCCATTTAATCTACTTCATGACCAGCAGCTAAATTTTGGCCACACTTTCTTTAAACTCTGTGCTTTCATAGTGCTTCGTTCAATATTCAATCAACGCACCGCTCCTAATTTTAGCCATTACATCACTGAAAAGGCGCGCAGTGGGAGTACACTGAAAAATACTCCAGAGCTGAAAAGATGTTTGATTGTAGTCTTAGATCAGAGTCACAGGCCATAGAGAAAGAAAACAGAGATGAAGTAAGCACAGAAAGAGAGAAAATAGACATCATCCTCCAACTAACACCTTGTGCTGTTTAGATGCTGCAATAGTCCGACTGTTGCTGGATGGGGATTCACAAAAACCTTTCATCTGCCGTGAAAATGCTCCTCAGTGTGTCTTTGAAGTGGCGAGGCCTCCAAGTGCTTTCGGAGAAAGCCAAGCCAGCTAGTAATCATGACGGAGATGCAGAGGAAATGAGACAGAAAGAAAGCGAACGTTGCCCCCCTCTCCCTCCCAAACCATCTGCTTTGAAGATGTCACTTTCTATGTTGACCATGATTGCCCATATCAAGGGCGCAGGGCACTAATGCATGTTTCAGGTCACAATAGAGTGCTGCTCGAAACGGTGCGAGAATGTCTTTATTTTGGAAGAATGTACCTGTAATGATAATAATGAGTAAACAAAAAATGGTGTTTAGAGCCTCTGGCTGTGGACAGCTTCATAGTGCTACATCTGTTCAGCACATCCTGACCGCTTTCTCCCCCTACAGGCCAACCTGCCGCTACTGCAGAGGGAGCTGGTGCACTGTGCACGGCTGGCCAAGCAGAACCCGGCTCAGTATCTCGCCCAACATGAGCAACTCCTGCTGGATACAAGCACCACGTCACCTGTCGACTCGTCTGAACTCTTGATGGACGTCAACGAGAACGGCAAGAGAAGAACGCCTGACAGGTGAGCAAACTGTGAATGGACATCATCAATCGGTCATGTAGTATAGTTGGTATTCAAAGAGTCACACTATATTTTCCCTTGCCATAACAAAAAACAACAACCTTTAACTTGCTTTGAGAAAAAATACAAACAATTTATTTTTCTGTAATTAATAAGTATAGCAATAAATACATTTCTTTTTTTATTTAATATTATGTTTTCTTTACAAAAAGACTGCAAATTTACAAGAAGAATATCACAAGTCATTATGACATTTTTCACGCCAATTTAAATTCACAACAACATGTTCAGTTTATCACAAAACCACTAAACCAAATGTTTGGAAAAGTTATCAAGGTATAAAAAAATCCAAAATTGAGTGAAAAGTGAGTGAACAATCTCTCATAAAAGCTCATAATAAATATTTTTTGGAGGAGTTGTAGATAAATGTTTATTTAAGCATTCATTTGTTAGCAAGTGGACTTTAGGCAGCCACACACAACTATAGACTAGGAATGCAAGCTTGTAAAACAGCTGGAGGGCTGTAGAAATGTTGCAGCAGGTTATGAGTGTCTATATTGTCATGCATCATTTGGATTCTCGTCCTTTAATGGAGCAGAACCAGGAGGAACCAGACACATCTGGAGAATGCAGATTCTGTAGAGGCTTCCTGTTGAGATGAACATGAGTGAGAATTTGCACTACTGTATAAAACTAGAGCAAGGCTACATGTCTGTTGCGGCCTGAGAGAAAAGATATAAAAGCTTTTATATATCAGTTCACTCCCAGGAGCTCAGAATTATTTCTTCTTTTCAGTGAGGAAATATGATTTTTAATACGCTAACTTATAAGAATACATATCAGCTCAGGCCCTTATGGTTATTAGAGAAGAATATACAGCTCTCAATTTTTCTCTTTCTTTATATCTGTCTCTTTTTATGTAATACCTGCATTTTTGCATGAGCTCTAATGTATGGTTAGGTGAGCCTGGGGACATGGCTGATAACACATACAGATGAGACTCAGCTCAGATACGGCTGGCTAAGCGCTTCTGTTTCTGCTTAGCTCGGCTCAGCTCCACTCAACTCTGCCTTTAGAATGAGGAGGTGCAAAATAAAGAGAAAGCAATATTGAAAGTTGAAAGGGAGCAATGCTGTCCTTAATCACAAAGCACAATGTACGGTCACTTCAGTCTGATTAATATTAAAGGAATCGGGAAACTACGGCTACCGAGAAAAGCGCACCCCACAATGCATTCTTAGTAGGACTCACCTCATTTAGAAGAGAAATGTGTGCCGAGACTTATTTGAATAAAATATTCCATTGTGCTGCACAACCACTATATATTTAAAATTCAAAAAAAAAATAATAATAATAGGTTCGGATTTCCCCACAGTCTTGTAAACTAAGGCATTTTAAGATGTTACATGAGATTTTAAAATGCTTGCACACAAGACCTGTCAATGAGATCTTAGTTGTATAGAGTAAAAAACTTGGCCTCTGTAAGTTTTTTTTTTAATGCATTTGAAAGAAGTGTCTTTAAGTTCATCAAGGCTCCATTTGTTTGATCAACAATGCGGTATAAAACAGCTGCTTTCTCTTTGATATATATATATATATATAATATATATATATATAAAAGTCAGAAGTAAAAAAAGAGCTTTATTACCAAGTGTTTACACACAACACACAAGGAATTTGATTGACGACAGGAGCTTCCAGTGCAGATGAAAGTACAGACAGTGCAACATATATGATAGTCCAGACATACTTAGGCATAACACTGTAGAGATGGAATATAACACTAATATAAGAAAAACACAAAATTAAATAATGCACTATATACTGACGTAGAGAATTTTTTATTGCTATCAATGTTGAAAACAGTTGTGGTGATTAATATTTTTTTGGAAATGTGATATTTTTTCAGGTTCCTTTGAGGAACAGAAAGGTCAAAAGAACAGCATTTATTTAAAATAGGAAACTTTTGTAACATTATAAATGCATTTACTGTTTCTTTTGATCAATTTAAAACATCCTAGGTGAATAAAAATATATTTTTTTATAGTATATATTTTATATTGTATTGTATATTATGTATATTTTCTTTGTATTGTAATTAAGTATTTCCATGTTTGTTTGTTTAGCAAGTGCCGCATGAAGACAGTACCCAGTTTTAAATACGTTTGAATTTAATTACGCAAATAAAAATATAAAGTCGAAAAATGAATTTTGCTAAGTAATATTGGGAATTTCAGACCTTTGTAATAAAATACAATAAATAAATTGCAAAGTAAATAAATAAATAGTTAAAAAAAGACATTTTGTGGATGGAAAAAAGAGCACATGGAAACCACATACCGTACCTGAATCAGACACAAGTTCATGAAGAATAGATAGAATTAGAATTGGTATTAAAATGTATGAGACTGGGGCAAAATAAAGGCAGCTGTGTTTTTTTGAGGTGTGGGTGGAGGAGAGAGGTGGCTTTGAGGAGCATATGGATGGTGATGGATGCGCATTAGCAGCTCATAAAAGCAGCTCATTATGAAGTTCAGGGTTTTGAGAGGTAACCGAGGGACGACCCCTTCACAACACACACACAGCGACTCACACAGGTACCAGCATCTGCGAACACCTGGACCCTTGACACATGAAAGTGAAGGGCAGAGCAATGTGAAAGCCCTAGGGTTTAGGTGCGCAGAGCGAGTCCTGTAAGTGCACATCTCTTACGGTCCTCGTGTGCTCTGTCAAGACCTCCTTTTACTGACAACAAAGTGCTCGACAGAAGCATAGAAGCTGCTTTTCTACTTAGCACATTAAATGTCAGACTTCTGCTGCCTTAGGGGCAGTTTCACATTGTCCCTCGACCCACAGCAGAGGAAAGTACATTACATCAATGAACACACTGTCCTCAGAAGACATCTCAATGTCTTGTTGGAGTGGTAAAACACAAAAATAAAAGACACTAATGAGTGAGTCATCATTTTCCCTGACAATTTCTGGAAAGACAACCAGTTGTTTAGAAGAATCTATCTATCTATCTATCTATCTATCTATCTATCTATCTATCTATCTATCTATCTATCTATCTATCTATCTATCTATCTATCTATCTATCTATCTATCTATCTATCTATCTCTGTCTATCCGTTCTATCATTTTATTGTTCATTCTATCATTCATTCGTTCATTCTCTTTCTTTCTATGTATCCCTCTGTCATTCATTCTATTGTTCGTTCCTTCTATTTTTCTGTCTATCATTCTGTTGTTCGTTTTATCATATGTTCATTCTATCTATCAATCATTCTATCTATGGTTCTACTGTTGTCGTTCTATCTATCTGTTGTTCGTTCTGTTGTTCGTTCATTCTTTCTATTATATATCGTTCTTTCTATCGTTGTCTTTATATCTATTGTTTGTTCATTCTATCTTTCTTTTTATCTATCTATCTATCTTTCTGTCATTCGACACAATCTGTATTGTTAAAAGCACTGTATACATAAAGGTGACTTGACTATTGTTTATCGATCATTCTATCAAACGGTCTATCTATCTATCTATCTATCTGTCTATCGTTCTATCATTCTATTGTTTGTTCTATCATTCATTTGTTTATTCTCTTTCTATCTATCATTCTATTGTTTGTTCTATCGTACATTCATTCATTCTATCTATCTATCTATCTATCTATCTATCTATCTATCTATCTATCTATCTATCTATCTATCTATCTATCTATCTATCTATCTATCATTCATTATATCATTCTACTGTTCTATCTATCAGTTCATATCAGTCTCACTTCTGCTCCTATGTTCCTGTTCCTCACTCTGGATTCTTCTGTCTCCTTCCAGAACCAAAGAGAACGGCTTTGATCGGGAGCTGCTCCATCCCGAGCACCCCAACAAGAGGCCCTGCACTATCAGCCCTGGCCAGCGCTTCAGCCCCTCCAACGGGATCTCCTACCAGCCCAATGGCCTGCCGCACCCCACCCCGCCCCCACCACAGCACTACCGTCTGGACGACATGGCCATCGCACACCACTACAGAGATTCCTACCGCCACCCCAACCACCGCGAGCTCCGCGACCGCCCTCGGCCTCTGGGTAAGAGAGAGATTACAGCAGCATCTGGGGGCAGTCATTAATAATGCTGTGAAAGATTGTTAGAGTCTGAGACGTGGCTCCATGGCTGCGGTCACCAATGCCTCCAATCCTCAAACTTTGTAAATAACATATTCTATTTTGATGCAAGACTCCTATAAATTTTGATTGTAAAAACAAGTTTCAAATAAAATGAGGCTCAAATTCAATTAATAGACACCGGAAATATAGAAAGTCACAGTAAAAGGAAAAGGTTCTTACTTAAATAAATAATAACTGCTAATAAAATGTCAATTAAATTAAAAATAATTACAAATATATATAGGAACATAAACTTTTTTTTAAATGATTTGAGGTTTACATAAAACCAACTCTCCATATCAGGTTTAAATGTGCTAAAAATATTCAAGCACGTTAGCCAGTGATATATGTACGAGATATGCATAAGCCTGGCAGCTCTGGTGCTGTGTGGAGAGAGCGAGAGAGCATGCCCACAGGCTGCATGGGAGAGAGGAGTGAGGGATGAGAGCATGTGAGGAATGAAGAGTGTGTGAGCGATGGAGGACGTCAGGAAGCGGGTGAGCTATGGTTGTGAAACAGACGGCCACGACATGCCGCTGAGGGCAAGCAAGAGAAATGGAAAACCGAGGCCCAAATAGTAACACGTTTAACATTTGCTCTCTCTTTTTCTCTCGTTCTGTGTCAGGGATGCACGGCAGTACGCGCCAGGAGGAAGTCATAGATCACAGACTTACAGACAGAGAATGGGCAGAAGAGTGGAAGCACCTTGACCATGTAAGAAAAGTAATAACATTTTTATTACTATCCAAAGTATGTGTGTGTGTGTGTGTGTGTGAGAGAGAGAGAGAGAATATGACACAAGAAGTGTGTTTACTGATACGTTGCTATGTTTGCATGTTTTTTTGGGGGGCTTTGGGGAAAATCTTCTAGACAACGAGAATATATTAAGCTCAACTGGAGATTTTAGCTCCTGTTTTATAATGCAAACATTTATTTCAAAGCTTTTTTTTTTTTTGATGAATATCTATATTAACTTGTGTACAGTTTTGTCTAATACGTTTTAGGAGACACATCAGTTGTTATTAAGTTGTAAGGTCTCCTGGGCTATAAAAGAGCAACTTCAGAGCATTGACTTTTTGTCAGGGGTTGGCATTAGTGCTTTAGCGACTGTAAACATATAGAGGTGTGAGTCGTCATTCAGTGCCAGCCTTTAACATCATGTTTTTATATCTATTTCTATTTAGAGCAGATGTTGTGTTGGTAACATTCTTCCTGCTTCTCCCCCGCAGCTCCTGAACTGCATTATGGATATGGTGGAGAAGACACGCCGCTCTCTGACGGTGTTGCGTAGGTGCCAGGAAGCCGACCGGGAGGAGCTCAACTACTGGATCCGTCGTTACAGTGATGCTGAAGATCTTAAAAAGACCAGCAGCTCCAGCAGCAGTCAGTCCAGACAGCAGAGCCCTGCCAGCCAAGAAACCAATGCTTTAGGTAACACTTATTCATCTCAAGATGTTTGTCTGAGATGTCTGTATCACCTGAAAAGTTTATGTTCTATTTCATACATCAGTTAGTTTATTTAAAACTGATTTGTCTGATCTTAAAAAGAACAGATTTACAGTCAGTTGTAATGATCTATCAGTTATTTTGAAAGGGAAAATGGTTGTACCATGTATTGTAAATGAAGTGTCCTTTTTCCTCTCTCTTCCAGATGTCCATAGGGAGCTCCTTCACAGGCCAGTGTCTGGATACGTACCTGAAGAAATCTGGAAGAAAGCCGGTTAGCATGCCATCTTTTTTCTTTTTTTTTTGAACGTGCACACACTCTCATAAGCGCAGGTGGAAAATCAAAGCTAAATTATTCAGGCAGAGCTCTTCAAAGCCTGTCTGTGATTTAAAAGCTCTCTGAAATTCAATCAGTCAGTTATTTGTATGCAGAACTGCAGAGTCAGGTGGGAACCTGGTCGGTGTCACACCAAACTCGGGTGAGACCTCGACATAACAGTTGTTTTCCTGAGATTGCGGTTGTTCTGTTGAAAAATCGGGGGGAGGGGGGGGGGTTCGAATTATATGCACAAGAAAGGATGCATATATAATGATGTTGGGACACTACACAAAATAAGTACAAATATTAGTATCTTAGTAAAACAAAAGTACAACAGATAAATGCATATTTTTAAATAAATAAAAATAAACAGTTTCACAGATTGAATTCCTATAATGCTTTTTAAGCTACTGTTTTTTTCTTTTCTTTTCATGCATATTTGCAAAATTATCTTTTATAGACAAAAAAAGAGATTTAGTCATCATGCATTTAATTTAAAATCATTAACAAAAATCTTGAGAAGCAGATATAAGACTTGGAAGGTTAAGTCATTATGCATTTTATTTAAAACATTATTTGAAGCAAACATGAAAAATCTTTAGAAGCTGATAAAACACTTGGAAGGTTTAGTGGGTTTTTGTGGCATTTTGTTTGACTCCTGTAATGTTCCCTGAGTCGTGTGTTGGGCAGTTCAGTGATTGGCTTCACTGGAAGCACCTCTACACATTCCAACAGTGATGTCAGATCATAAAGCTCTTTTATTGCTCTGGCTGAACAGGACACATAAGTGCTCCCAGCCTTTACAGCACTTCAGCACTCTTGCCATTAGCTGTGCAACAGGCTCTCAGCTCTCCACGGCTCTCTGTTTTATCACAGTAGAGGAGCTGGTTAAAAGACGGATAAAGATATTAAAAGGCTTTGTTTAAAGAGCAGTTGATCTGTGCGAAATATGACAAGTGATGGGTTCTGTAATAACAGATTGTTTATCTTGGCCTCATACACGATAGAGGCATCTGCTAAAGCAGTTTGTCTTTGCTGTGTGGTCTTACCAAAGGCTTTATAAAAGCAAACAAGCCTTTCTATGAAAGTGACGTTACAAAAGACAGTCTAAGTCTGCTCGTTTTAGCTAATACGTTGCCTTTACATCACAACGGCGGTAGTAACACCCTAAACAAATCACCACAGATTGAAATTCCATCTGAATAGTAATATATAAATGCAGTAAAATGTATCAGGGAATGTGGTGCATTTTCCATGACCTCAGTCCATCAAAAGGGATGACTTTGTGCACCAAACCACCATGGTTTCACAATTCAGTCCAGTCTTGATGAAAATGTCCCTGGCTCTGTAATCCTTCATATTTAAGACTGGGGAGGAGGGTCTGTGCAACCGCAGCCATCCATTTCTGCAGAACAAGAGACTGCCATGACAGTTTAGTCTATTAAAACTCCTCAAGATCAGCATGGCTTTTTCAAAACCATTGTACGCCTTTAGTGATTGTTACACAACCCAAGCTAAAAGTGTTTAAGAGTCAAAACTGCCTTAAAGCGGTCTTCACAAGTTGCCACAGTGTAATAACGGGTGAATGTCCTTTTTTTTTTAGAAAGATTATGTACAGTAGGTGATGAATATTCAAGCCCTTTCTCACACCGTGCCATATCCTGATCTGTATGGGCCTTTGGGGGTGCAATTGAAATGCATAATTTAAATATAAATTGCCCGATTTGCATATGCAATTAGTCAGGCTGCAGCCTTGAACAATGAAAACAAACAAATACACACACACAAAAAAAGCCTAGTCTGCTCTTGAGATGAGTTTTCCAGCCAGAAGTATTTACGGTTAATGGGATAACAATGTAAAAGTACAGATAAAGTTCGAGTTCAAGGAAATACATTTATACTTCAGAGGGAAAAATATAAAGCATTACCTGTAATCTGCCTTGTGCACTACAGTCAAGTCTTTGGTTTGAGGCAAAACTAAAGCACTTTTTGTTGTTTATTTGTATTCGGCAAACACAGAAAGTCATCTGAGCCCATTCAAATAAAAATTGATGTTTCTAATTAATCCCCAGATTAATCTTTCAGCTGCTTTTGAACAAAACAAGCCAACAGCCATCAATTAAACAACACAAAAATAGTTTTCAAATGAATTAAAATGTCAGATACTAATGTTGGGTGATTGTGTGTATGTACTGTATATATAGAGAGAGGTTCTTTGCTGATTGTGTGTATGTACTGTATATAAAGAGAGAGGTTATTTGCTGGGTTTCTGTTGCTGTGCCCTGGACACTTAAAAGCACTGTGCTCTTTCTTTCAGAAGAGGCTGTGAATGAGGTGAAGAGGCAGGCCATGTCTGAGTTGCAGAAAGCCGTGTCAGAGGCCGAGCGCAAGGCTCATGAGATGATCAGCACCGAGCGAGCCAAGATGGAGCGCACTGTGGCCGAAGCCAAGCGACAAGCGGCAGAGGACGCGCTGTCAGTCATCAACCAGCAGGAGGACTCTAGTGAGGTAACAGCTTGAGCGCCTACTGCACATTGTTATTGTGTTAGCGAACAGCTGAATGATTCATTGGTGATGGTAATACATTCCATAATTGATTATATTTTGCATTATATATCATCTTGGAGATTTTATTTTATTTTATGTAATGTGTACATGCCTGATTCACTTGGCTGGGCTGTTTTAGTCCCATTGCTTACATACGATCTCTTTAGTATGGAAATCTTTAGGAAAACATGGATATCATATGAAAAGCACGGGGGAAAAGAAAGTGTCCCAGATAATTCCTCATGCAGCCCGGTGTCATGCAGAGCTGAGGAATATAACATTGCATTTATCACTGCAGGCAGAGCGGCACTTTTCCTCCTCTAAATGAAACATGTGGACAGTTAAGGTGGTACTGATTTGGATGAGGGAAATTGGGAAGGGAGCGCCAAGTGTCTGCGCACAGCAGGGGTACGGCTCGTTTAATCAGTTAGCAGAGAAAGGTGGCACGCATCTGAGTTTAATTGCACGAGCCATGTTTATGCACCTCCCCCTGGAGGATTGCGTCGGTAGCCATTTATAACTCTGGATTCTTGTCTCTGGGACGCATTCGAGACTTTGTGATAATTGCTCCTATTTGGCCTGGAGACAAACACAAAGAGGCCACAGTGGTAACCTGAGTTTCTGTGTGATCTTTGAGCATTTTGTAGTTAACCTGTTACAAATGTGTCTTCACATAGTGCCATGTGGAACTGGGTAAAATGACTGCGTTTTTCCCTAGCTAGCTCATTATTTCCGTGTTTTCAAAGCAGGGAGATCCAAAGAAAAATAAAGCAGAATTCTCTATTTAGACTTAAAGTCAAATGGGAAATGTTTGCTGCTAATGAGCCGAGACTTTCGCTCGTTTTTCTCAAAGGCCTGTGGATCCATTATTTCCTAATTGGGATAATACCCATGGAAAGAAATGCATGTTTATATATATATATATATATATATATATATATATATATATATATCACAGCTTAAACCTCCTTCCCCCTCTCTCTCGTGCAGAGCTGCTGGAATTGCGGGCGCAAGGCGAGCGAGACTTGCAGCGGCTGCAACACGGCGCGTTACTGCGGTTCCTTCTGCCAGCACAAGGACTGGGAAAAGCACCACCACGTATGTGGCCAGACTCTGCAGGCTCAGCAGCAAGGCGAGACCCCCGCCACCGTCAGCTCCTCTGCTACCCCCAGCAGCGGCGCCGGCAGCCCTGCGGACACACCATCCGCCGCCACCCCTCGCTCGGCCACGCCCGGCACGCCCTCCACCATAGAGACCACGCCGCGCTAGAGCCCCGAGCGGGCCGTTCCTGATGCCTCAGCCGGCCGGGGACTGACTCACCTGCCTCACTCGCTGCAAAACGCTAAATCTAGCGCACTAACAAAGAAGAGACTGTACTTAGGGCGATCTACCCCCAGGAGGTCCATTTCGGGTCATATTGACTTGCCAAGATAGAGAACGCAAAGATATTCTTTGTTCGAAATTCTCATTGTTCTTTATTGTTACTACAGCTATTATCGCTTACTGTTGATAATGCCATTTATTGTTGTTGTGGCTCTCTTACATTCTTGTAAATAAGAAGACAAGTGGAGTAGACAGCCGGGACCTCTTGATGAGTATATCTGACCTGCCCTTTGTTATGTTTGTTTGTCGTTTTTTTCCTCCTTCGTTCCGTTTTCAAAGCTCTTTATCCAGTAGCTGGGATATGAAACTATTTGACCTCATTAAAAGACACTTTAAATGACAAAAACCAAGGAAATACTTCATAGCTGATGTAAGCAGACTGAATATTATTAAGACAAAAAAACAGCATTCCTTGTAGAGAAGACAACACAATGTTGATGAGACAAAAACACGCCATGAAGGGCATCTGCATTGGACGTGGTGGAGTAGACGGCGGATGGCGTTTCTGGCCCACGCGCTGAACTCTGCAGATGTGCAGCAGATTGTGAAGGAACGCAGATGTTCGTCCCTTTTCTGCAGGATTATATCCAGGTCATTGGTCTAAGAAATAAAAAGCTGTTTCACTGAGGAATGTAGGGGCGAGAAGGGCCCGTGCTGGATGTTGAGTACCACATGGCGTAATGAAGGATGCGCTCTGAGCCCTGATCCCAAATGCACTCCATCAGCTCCCAAAACAGGAAGTGAAGTCATCGGCCCACCAGAGCAGGACTGTCAGAACCTCACTGTGACAGCCGCTGGGAAACAAAGGGCTGAGAAATTACCTATGAATCACTGACTGTTGGAGCCCTCTCCTGTCCTGCCTATCTCTAACCCCGTCACCTGTCCTCGTTCTGCTTCTTTTTGCCCTTCTAGATCTCATTGTGTTAAACACTTGTGTCCTGTGCCGTCTCCAATGGTTATTTATTGTACATGTGATGGACAATTGTGACTACGCATTAATAGTTTAAATCACGGTCACAACTTTTTAGTCTTTCTAGGTGCAAAAAGGAAGAACATATTTTCTCTTTTTTCTCTCTCTCTCTCTCTCTCTCTCTCTCTCTCTCTCGCAAGCTGCTTTTCTATTCGTATGTGTTTGTGCTAGTCCCTCTTGTAGTTCTCTAAGAAAAAACACTTTTCCCATTGTCCTCAAAAGACATATGCTATCTCTCAAAGCTGCTACTCCAGTCTCATTCAGATGTTTTTTTTCTGAGAACTAGCATGTTACATGGAATGCTAACATAAATGTTTTTGTACATGGGACGTACATAAATGTATTTGCACTGTCATGGTTTCTCTCGGCATGCTTCTTTTGGCAGTTTTTTTTTCCATAGGGAAAAACTTCATAGGTTATCTTTGGAGTGCTTCGTTACATATCTGTGATTTCCTTTTCTTTTTAAAAAATGGAGAAAAATCTATGAAAAAAAAAACAGAAAAAAAAGAAAACAGAAAAAAAAGAAAACAGAAGTATCACAATCTGCTTTTGTTAACATTTTTTTCTAAACATTTTTGCTTTGAATAGTTAAGGACAGTGCATGCATATGCATACTGAATGCTATGGTATATGTTGTTTTTGTTTTCTACAAAAAAAAAGATTAAATGTACAAAAAGAAACTAACTTTCCAAATGCAGAGGTGAAAAACAGACAGCTTTAACACTGCAGAGCACCAGGATACACAGTATTACAAAGGAATTAACATGGAAGACAGCCAAAGACAGACATGAAGGACCAAAACCTGATTTTATCCAAGATTTAAACATGACAAAAATTACTCACTCCAATGCATTCTTGTTTTCTCCACGTGTTTATCAGGGGAAGCCACACAGAGCAATGTTTCCATTCGAAAATCTTTAACTCTCCCCTGTCCAGAGCCAAGACCAGCCCTATTCAGCTCATAGGGAGGAGCAGCCACTCAAACCATGTAGCAGTTCCTAAGAAAAGAGGGTTTCACATGTGGATGAGGTGGTCTGAGTGATCGAGCAATAATCGAATAGGCAGATCCCATATGTAGATCCTGCAGGGCGAGTGTCATTGTCGTCGTTTTTCTTTCCGTATCATTCCTCGAAACAGATTTGTCATAAGAACGCCGCTCCAAAAGGCAACCAGACCAACCGAACTGAAGCTCTTCTTGTTCATGAACGGCACATAACCAAACCTTCAAGTGTTTCAGCTCAAGATTAAAAGCCATGTGAGAATCTAAAACTAAACAACCTCGTCAATGGCTTAAGAGGAAGAGGGGTCTAAACGGGCACTTAAAGGGTTAGTTCAGCCAAAAAATGAAAATTAAGCCATAAATTACTCACCCTGAAGTCATCCTAGTTGTATTTGACTTTCTCCTTTCAGACAAATTTAGTTGGAGTTTTTTTTTTAATTGTTGCTTCGTTTACAACTGTGAGCGCAAGCTAGATTAAAGTGATTATTATGTTTTTAATATGGATATTTTACTCATGCATCGATTCACTAAAGAAGGCCTTTGTACACCCCCGGAGCCGTGTGAGACACTTTTTTTTTTCAAATGGATGAGCTTTTTATTAAACTTACCATGTACTGATGGAGTGCAACACCCACTGAGTGGCATAAAACAGCTTGAAAGATCAAAGACATTTTTTTTTTTTTCATAACTCCAACTGGATTCGTCTGAAAGAAGAAAGTCATATACACCTTGGATGATTTCAGGGTGAGTCATTTATTTCTTAATTTTCATTTTTTGGCTGAACTAACCCTTTAACTGCAATCTGATGGCTCACATCCCATGGTGCTAAATGCTGTGCATTTGACCTCTTACAAGGAGCGGGAGCTCTTACCACTCGGGGCCTACTCCGGCATGCTACGGTTAAATAATCCAAAAAAACATGGGTGTAAGACACCTGTCCGCATCGCTAGAGAACCTGCCAGCTAAGCTGTCTTGAAACACTATTTTTGAAAAACACATATAGTTAGTGCAGTGAGTTCGATCAGGGTGACCTGAATAAAATATGCGTGGACAAAGCGTTAAGTAACTCCTCCTTCTCCTTCCCAATCTAGTACGTCTGTTTTGCTACAACCTTTTTTCCTCGGTGGCAAAAAGTCTCACTCTACCTCTGACAGCACATTAGGAGCACCAGTCGCAGAGCAGACACTGGTCTAGTCAAACCAAATGGGCACATGAGAGCAGGACTTAAACCCAAAGTTAAAAGCTCATATAGCTGCAAACCATATCACTACTTGGTAACAATGCAGACCTCATGAAAAAAAAAATAATAATGAATAGAATAGAATACTAAAAAAAAAATTGTTTTGTTCATTTTAAGTTTGTCACGTGTACTAATCGCTTTGAGTCAACTCAAAGTAAAAAAAAAAAAGTTTCAGAGTGTTGACTCCATTTGATATACACTTTAATTCAATCCATGGTCAAAGATGAGAAATGTGATATATTCCTATTGCCCTCCTCTTCTGCACCCCCTTCCCCCCCATTTCTGTCTTCTATTGTGAGACACACTTGGCCGCTCGTCAGTGTCGTTTAGGTTCGTGTTTATGGGGGATTCGCACCAAACGTGAGTGGAAAGTAACGGCTGGTGAATTCGCGCATGCCTTGTTTGCCAGGTGTTACGTTGATTTTTTTCTCCAGTTTGTAAAGTGAATTAAACTTTGGGATAATAAAGGGACAGTGGAAACATTAAGTGTAATGAATTGGTCGGGTGGGTTCAGGATGGGCAGTCGTAGGATTCTTCGAAAATCTTTATTGTGAAAAAAGCTCATTAAAAAGTTGTTGTGCAATACTTAATGTAAACATGAACCACAGGTTACAGGTGGGCTGGGAGGTTGTGGACTCTCTCACACCTTTTCCAAATATGGTTTTTGAGTCTACTATGTTAGAACTGTGGTTTCTTGTTTAATCTGTTTTCTTTATTTTATTGTCTCATTTTTGGGGGCTGTAGTACATGGTCTGTCAGTCTGTGAATCTTTGCAGTATGATTCTGGTATTGTTGTACTCTTTACTGTGTAATAAATATGTTCATACCTGCATTCGAGATTTCTTTTTGTATTTGTTTTAAATACTCTACACACATACATTCTGTTCAGATGCATTGTTTGCATTCATTCATTAGGCAACTTATAAATAACAACAGAAATTAGTTCTAAAGCAGCAGGAACCTGAGAAGTGCTATAATACAAAATTTCCAGATTGTTCGAAATGGTAAAGTAAGAAAGTAAGCACCAGTAAAAGTATGTTCCTATGGTATCTGTGAAGCAGGAAAATATGTAAGAATGTCATCATTGTGATTTCCAAGATTAATGTGGATAAATCTTAAAAACATTTTAATACCTCATGGTAATTTTAATGACATTTTATGCATCATTGAATATTCAGATATATTAGATATGCCACAGGCTACAAATTTCACCATTATGCTAGCCTATTTGCACTTTGGTAAATCATAGTTATTATGACATATAAAGTGTACATAATAACACAATTGTGACCTTTTATCTCAGAATTTTGAGTTTTGAGTTTTCATAATTTCTACTTTTTTCATAATTGTTTTTGTCATAATTATGACTTTTAACCTATAATTGCTTGCCAGTTGTAACTTTGATTAATTATGTCTTAATATCAAATAATTATGATTTACCAAGCATCATTTTTTTTCATGTGTAATCTCTACAGAAACCTCAAAGGACTAGAAATGTCATGGAACTGGTCAAAATATGGGGAAATTATATACTTTGAAGCACTTCTAAGCTCAATTCAAATGGCCTTTTTTACAACAAATGTGTCCAAACCTAAAACTTTACTTCAAGTAAGAGACCTACAGTTAAAGAGTGAGTAAATTGTACTTCAGTATATATGTATACGTGAATGGAGAAAAGCTTGAGGTGAAATTAGGCTTTGAAAAGCCCTTTGAAATGCCGGCTACACCCAACATAAGTGGCCTTGGGAATTGAAGAGTAAATGCTCTCTGAAGGGAAGCTATTAGTGTGGAAGGTCTGTATTTAAAGTGTCACTTAATTCCCATGTCCCCCATTTTACATTTTACCTAATGTTGAAATGTTAATATGTCCAATATTCAGCCCACTTTGTCCAGAAATGTGACAGCAACATTGACATGGCAACACATTTAGTCCAGCAATTACCTTCGTCCCGGACCGAAAGCCTTTATAAATGCGACCGCCCCCCACCCCACGCCAAAATGAACCCCTGGATTCGTCGTTTGCTCAGCCATGACAAAACCTTCAGAGAATCGCACAAATCTTCCGAGAGGTCTATACCTTTGTGAAGCTCTCACGCTTCTTATCTGCGTTTATTACGTTTAAGAGATCATAAAGCCAAGGATGAGTTGAAACACTGTGATATTCCTGTCACTCACCACCTTTCGCTTTTCAACTCTCTTTTTTTTATCAAGTGGCGGGAACTGACAGACCCTCAATTAAGCGAGGCCTAGAGAACTGTTCTCAACCGATAACAATACAAATGGATTCTTTCAAACAGAGAAAAACAGCTGTCTCTATTATTTGAATGCTTCACCTTTCCCCGCTCTATTAATTGGGTCTTTGATCACAGGCAGAGGTGCAGAGTGCCTGATAAGAAAAAGGTTATTAGTAAAGTAGCCCGGAGGACCAAGCCGCGGCCTAGCGTGGGCTGCGCGAGATGAGATAAGCCCATAATGCCCATGTGTGCATGTGCTCATGAGCGATAGGGCCGCCGTCTGCCTCCGAGACGATCGCACGAAGAAGAGCAATACTCTGACGAGACGATAGCTAATGCGGGATATAAATTTGGCTTCCAGGGGTAGAACGCAGGATTAAACTCCATAAAGAGTTCGGCTCTAAATGGTTTACATTTTTTGCCTCTAAATCAAACTGTGTCGCAGAATTTCACCGTGCTTTTTTGAACCCGATATGCAGCGAGGAATATTACTGTAGTATGCCCACAGTGACAGAGGAGAAAATAACACTCTGCCTTTGAGAGTCGAGCGAGAGTGTCTCTTTGATATGCAGCCCAGCTAAATTTGAGGTTTTAAATCTGATTTCATCTAAGCCTGTTTATAGTCCCATGTCCACGGATGAGGAGCTGAGTGATTCGAAACACCTCGTTGAAAAAGCTTCGCAAAACTCTCTTGTAATAGGTTTTTTTTCTGCAACTACAGAGGAATACAACTAGGGGGTACGAGAGCATATTAGGCCTGTTATGGTGGGGGCAAAGTGACTCCATGGAGAAAACATTTTTGATTAAATTACAGAACACAAGGTTATCTTTTCCAAGCACATGCCTCACTGCCCCGGGCCTGGATAATCTGTTAATACCATTCAAGCAAAATGACATTATTAAGGAAGTGGAGTACTGCATCTCCACCCAGGCCTGAATGATGCATGTAGCCGACCCTTCATCATCCTAGACAGAGGAAGTGGGCCGAGATGGAGAGAGAAGGAGAAAAAGGCTGCCTGACAGTGACAAAAGCACTGCTTAAATGTCAGCTAATGGTTCCACAGCACCCTGCTGATGAACAGGGCGAGAAAGGAAGGAAAAAAAGAGCAGAAATATATCTATCATTTATCTCCAGGGGCTGAAGAGCTCAAGCCTATATTTATCCCGTGAAAAATAAAACAACACTGCTCTTTCTCACACTGTCTTAAAATCTGCCACATTGAGAAAATGTGTAATCCAGTTCGTGGTGGACATAAAATCTCAACTAAAATCATCCATTTCAACCTAGGATCTAGGTTGGGTAATTTACATTATAAATCTAGGCTATAGGAAGGTATGTATACGAGTCAGTACAACGAAATCAAACAATGTCTACGTTTACATGGACATCAGTAATCTAATTATTTACCTTATTCTAAATAAGCCAATATTATGATTATGGTGTTTACATAAGTTGGTTTTAGAATATTCCTTTCATGTTCCTGTTTTTCATGTTATGATGTTTTATTAACAAGATTCGGGAGGAGCGCGTCAGATACTTAGCCTAATCAACACAGGTGGACCATAATCAAGCAATCAATCCCATAGTATAAATATCGCTGACTTACCTCTATCCATCGATGGTTTATCAGCATCCCTCCTCCACCCCATCTCCTCACTTTGAGTTCACTTTATAAATAGACGGGGAACTGGGGGTACTCTAGGTTCGGGCCATTCCCGAGCTCGGAGCCCTTCCCCGGACAGCACGCCAAATATGCATACCATACCTCAACTAATTATATATAAGCGTGAACTCATGAAATAGTACATAGTTCGATTAATGGCACACGTCATTTCATCCCCACGTAATTTCACATATAAACATATAGTTCGTCTTCGTGATGATGCCATGGGTGTTTTATTTTAAATGTTGTGAAAACTACATTATTTGTACATGCATTCAGATGATGGCGGATGGTGTTGAAGCTCTTTTATTTACCTTCAAACGATTGACCACTGCCGTGTGTGTATCCTGTCACAAAATGAGGCGAAGTCTTACACGATGGTAGTAATGTGATTAAGGTATTTACAGTAGATGTCTATTCTGCACTTTAATAATGCGACTCAAAAAGGAATACTCCACATGTCTTAATTCGATTAGTGTTTACTTCGATTATGACTTTAGCCGGATTAAGGTAATTGTAATGAATTAAACCTTCATAATCATCGGGAAGAATGAGTCGGGAAACGGCGGACAATCAAATAAAGACTTTAATAACAAAATAAACACAAAACAGCTCAACAGCCCCTCGCGGACGACTGTCGCGCACAAATAAAAAGCAAACACAAACTCAAACCCAGGCCTGGTCCTCTCTCGTCCTTCACTGTCGTCGCTCCTGTTTTATATCCTTCCATCTCCTCCGTGGGAATCGAGACCGGTGGGTCGAGCAGGTGTCGCTCATTTCCAATCACTCCCACGTCTTTGCCCCACACCAAGCCCCCCCCCCCCCCGCCCCACTCGTCACAGTAATCAAACATCTCTGTTTACATGGTAGATTCTTATTCAGAGTATTGTCTTAATCGTATTAAAATCAGAGTATCGTTGTCCATGTAAAGGTACTCAGTGTCTTATTTTGAAGATTCATATATATATGTCACACTATGTGTAAAGTCGAGGAGCGAGGAACAAGGAAATCAGGAATGCAAAGAACAATCTTCTTTTAATTCATAAATGCACAGGAATGCATGTGGCAGACAGGAGCACAGGAAACACAAAAGGTAGACGTACAATCTCCGACCAACACAAACTGAAAGGACGGGGGCTTATGAACACAGGATAATTGGGAAAACACAGGTCCTAGGAATAACACAATAAACATGGGACACGGAACACATGGAGGGAAGTCCAGGGGCGTGACAATATATATATAATATGTAAATGTAAATCTTTTTAATAAAATATAATTACAAATAATGTAAATTTGGACATACTACTCTTTTGCCATACTGTTTTTTGCATATACTGTACTTTAGAAGTAGGCATATTTGGATACAGCATGAGTTCATGAGCCTGCATGATTCTGAACTGCTCATAAGAGTCATTTGATGAGAATAAAAAAAAATGACTCTTAGGAAGCCAGCGTTAATTTGAATCGGACCACTGGTTGAAGTGTACCAGTTTTGTCAACACCATCCACTGCAATTTGGTCATTTAAAAACAAATGTTTCACTCAATTGAGATGCCATGATGCATTTTAGTAAAACAAATATTTAGTGATATAAATATTAATATTAAGAAAGATACAGTGGTTCATACTTGTTATTATACTAGAGTGTGTCAAATGTTTGTGTTTTATGATTCAATATGATTCAAACTTTAACTGATTCTCCTCCCAAAAATCTCACCGTCGGCTCTGAACAAACACCTTTAAATAATCGGTTTAAATAACTATTTTTGTTTGCAAAATGGACATCACAAATGTTTGATTACATTATTTATTTATTCAATGGTGATTCAGATTTACTATGTGTACTGCATACTGAGAGATTTTCTAGAAATGTAATAAAAAACGTAACAGTAAATCAGTTTAAGTGGTGTTATGAAAACTGCAACTGAAACATCAGCTCAGCTCCAGTTCTCGGGACAAACTTCCCAGAATGTTTTAGATGTCCCCCTATTGAACACACTAACAAGCTGATGAGTTCAGTCAGGTGTTTTAATTAGTGAGACATCTTAAACATTCTGGGAGGTTTGTCCCGAGGACTGGAGTTGAGAAGTGACCTATACAGTGTGCATTAATGAGAACAGGCCAGGGGTGGAAACACACCTCTGGAAATGCAGAGAAGAAGACAGCACAGAAGAATCACCTGCAGGCCCCCTGAAACTGAACTGGAGCTGGATTGCAAGAAAAGTGCCGACATGCACATCGCCAGAAGCCCAGAGCTGTGGGCCTTACCCAGCTGAGATGACTGATGGCTAATGAGAGCAGAATGAGGACCAGGCAGACTGCTACCCACTGTGTGTTTAAAGTGTGATTGATGCTTTTCATGGCTCCTGAGCCCCCTCTTCATAGGAACAGCTTGCTCTAAACACACAGGGCAGCACTTGCTGACTTAAATACAAACTTTGTGTTTACGAGAGCGAGCCTAGTGCACAATAAAACTTTAGGAGGCATATGGAACCCACAACTTTAAGACCTCACTGGATGTGCCCTGCATACTGTCAGTTGGCTAGGCTTGAATCGAAAGCAGCTGTGAAACAGGCACGTGGTTCGTGTCATGATCTAGGTGCGATGTTATATGGAGAAATACGCAAGGCCTCTGTAGTAATGGTTCAATTAAAGTTGGGTCCGTTGAATCATCATAGTTCCAGGAATTTTCCATGAACCCACCAGGGTTTTGGCACCAGAAACGTCTGAATTCAAGAGTGGGGCTGTGTGCTATCCATCATTCTGCTAATATAGTCTTCCACAGAGGATTTCTCATGTGAGATATCACACCAACACGATCCAGGCTGCCATCGTCGGAATATTGCAGCCAGCTGATACATTTTTTGTAATCTGTTTTGTAAACTGTTTTGAGAAATACCGCTAAAGAGATCTCAGCGGGCAAGTTTCAAAGTAAACAGAGATGCCATACACTGTGTTTTCCCAAGTGCTTATTATGTTGATAAATGGTTGCAAACAAATGTGACTTTCAGTTTGCCAGCAAGAGGCGATGCAGTGGAGCAGCTGGGTCAGGTGCTGCCCAACATATGTGTTCTCCTCTTTCTGAGACAAATGTATTTATTGTGTATACTGTACAGTAAACATTCATTTTTGCTCTTATTAGTTATAATTAGACTTTTGATATTATTATATACAGTCATTAAATGCATAGTTATTATATAACGGTTAGTTATGCAGATTTCAACAGTGCTTTATACATCTTTTAGACCCACTCACACCAAGAGCGAGGAGTCAAAACCCAGAAGATAAATTCTCTGCTGATACTCTTAAGATCTATGAATGTTTTTTTCTTTTTTTTTTAGTTAATGAGTAAAATGAGTTCTATGGTAAACAACTTGACGATACTTTCACGTTTTGTTTTACAGCATTAATTGCACATACTCGCAGCCAGTCTTATTACAAAGATACATTTTTTCAAAAATAAACAACCGCTGCAAATGTTGTGTTTTCCATATGGGTGTGTGTTCATGTTGTAGAGTAAAAATGTTGAGGTATTGTCAATTTACATTAAACACAGGCCTTATTTTAGTCATGAACTGAAAATCTGTATCATAGGCCTTTTATGCCATTTGGTGGAAACAAGTGATTGTCTTTATGAATGAGTCACTGAATCATTCACCCAAACAATTTCTTTGAAAAACAATAGGCCTTTCACAAATACCTGAAAATTGCCGTACAATTACAGGAACGACTTTACTGTGCTGTTTACATGACAACGTTCTTTCTTTTAAAAGATGCTTTTGGCCCAGAGTCACCGTGTTATTAGACAACTTTAGACTTTTCTTTTACTTCCCTAAATAGCACGGAGTTCAAATGCGTCATCTGGGTCTGAATGTTATAATTGGCCCAAAGTAAACGTCTTATGTCTGAACTCATACGTGCTCATGCCAGTAATCTCGTCCTGCCTTCACATAGAGCACGTTACCGGTAATTTACTGGTAATGTTTTAACTAATCATACCGGTAAATTCATTCTGGCAGTTTAGTTTTTAAAAGGTCCTGTACACATGATCTCTTAATGGTAATTTACAGGTTATTTACCACTAAAGACTGTATGTGCAAAAGGGGCTAATGATTCATTCAGGAAGAAAACATAAGTATTTAAATCATTCACTCAAAAGATTCCTTAAAAAACTGAATAATTCAGGAAAGAAACAGCTCTTTATTATTATTTTTTCAAAGATAATGATTTATTCAGCGACAGAACAGCACTGCTGTGTGTAGCTCAGAGATATGGAAAGGTTGCTGTGGCTTTGTTTAGAACTATTTGCAATGGTGGAGCAAAAATAGATGAAGTAACTACAATATTGCATCTGAAATGTAAGTTACTCAAGATCAATATTAGCACAATTAAAAAAAATGTATATGTAAAATATGATACATTTAAATAATATGATAAATACCAGTTTGCAGCATCAAGCTGCATAAAAGACTGTTTTGTACAGCTCAAATAAATAGAGGCAGCTGACACCAGAAGCCTTGAAACACTCCCAAAAATAAGGTGGATAGATTGTTGGGTTGAATTTGAGAGCAAGTCACCCACAGGACATCAAACAGAACGTGAATCGGACTTTTATCCTCATTGGATCTTTACTTATGTTTCCTCTCACACACAACTGCACTAATCACTTAGGGAATGGAGGAAGTGAGAAATTCAGTGTGGCAAAGCTGGTGATGCGCCTTTCATTCCACCAAATAAACAACCAGAGAGAGGTCATAAATCAGCGGGGCTCCGTCTGGCCTCCCTACCCCCATCCTGAACACACAGAGTAACGGCATGAGGAGGGAGGCAACGAGAAACATAGAGCATAAGAGAACATAACTAACATAGAAGGGTGAAAAAGCAAGAGAAGGATAGAAGGTGAATAAGTGCAGCTGACGGCCAGAGGAGTGACAGGACACACCTGAGCTCCTGTGCATGATTAATGATGCTAGAGAGACACACCGGTGTTAAGTACCTAGAGTTCCTGCGCAATTTATAGCTCCTGCCGCGCTCTCCCCCCATGCTCATCTCTGCCGTACCCCCACCACGGTCTTCCCCAGCTGTTCCACACCTGGACGAGGGCCCGGGAGAGAGATGAGCCATCCATCTCTCACAGGCCACAGAGGGAGGGGTGAGGGAGCGCAAGCACCCAGCAGGTGCTCCGTGGAGTTAGGGATGGAGAGAAAGCATCCAAAAAACACAAAGCTAAACAGTATTGCAGGTAAACGGATCTCAGGTTTCAATGCGAACTGCAGCAATCACGCATCTGCCGCTTTTAAAATTAGCAAGCTCTCAAAGTCTGCTTATCAGGCCCCCAAATCATATTTCACGCTGTCAAGCGTCATAGCTCAGATTCCTACAGAGTCTCTGGGAAGCGAATAAACCGCCTCCCTCGATCACACTTTGATGAGATGTGATAAAAGTGGCCTCTGTTGGAATGGGAATCTGTATGGATGAATGATTCCTCAAAATGTGGAATTGAATTTTCAGTAAATTAAATTTTTTATAGCTTTGAGACTTAAAAGGCACCTTATCTTCACATGGGAATCCCACCCAAGACCCTCAGATGATTTGAAATCACACTGAAATATGCATCTGAGCTCTGGGCTCTCTCAAGAAAAAAGAGAGAGAAAAAATAATTAATTCCAGCTGCAAGATCATGAAGAGCATATGAGCAAGTCTTGTCAGGATTGGTACAGTCGCCCTATTCGCACTCGTTCTGATCAATCCAGTGGCAGAGATGACACCTCTAACTCCTCATGAGACAAATCCTGTCTCGCATGCCTCAGCTCTTTCATCTTCACCTTCACACGCATTAATAGATGCTCTCATCCTCCAAACCCTCACAGGGGAAAAAATACTGGATTTTTATATTTTCTAATGGAAATGTGAGCCGTACTGGTGCAGAACTAACTTGAACAATCCTAAAGTGGTTTCCAGGGCATTGCTATGCGAATGCTAAGATGTTAAGGTGGTTGCATATAAACAGTGATATAATTAACTAAAATAGAAATAAATATACATTTTGAACTGAAATAATAAAGAAACAGAAGGAATTGGAAAACTGGGACTAAATTAAAATGTGGTTTCATGATTCCAAATTTAACTAAAATAATAAAATACAAATGGACATAAACTTTTAGTTCCTCTTCAGGAACTCGAGCTGCATCGAACGCTTTGGGGAAACGCCTTTGGCAAGATCAATTCTGAATATCGTGTGCAATCTGTCCAATGGAAGGGCGTGACGTCACGGGTGGGGTGACGTAGCGACCAGGAAGTTATAAAGGCACGTGCCATGCAGCTGGCTTCAGCTTCGCGTCTTTCAGCAAGTGCTCTGTGTGTGCATGTCTAAAGTCTGTCTTGTGAGTCTTATTTATTGTTGTCTGTCCATTAAAGCAACATTATGCCAAAGAGCAAGGCTAAAACAAGACATTTGAGGGGCGATTCTGGATCGCGTTATAGATTGTGTTCCTCCCTGCCCGCGCTACATTATGCAGGGCATCCGCATTCTGAACTATATCGACGATTGGTTGATTTTAGCTCAATCAGAGCAGATGGCGGTTCGACATCGAGATGTTGTTCTCGCACATATGGGGGAGCTGGGTTTGAGACTTAACGCCAAGAAGAGTGTACTTTCTCCAGTTAAGAGAACCCCCTATTACCTCAGTCAAGAGAATCAGAGAAGGCCAGTCACTCACTGTCAAGCAGTTTCAGAGGCTGTTAGGGCTTATGGCAGCTGCGTCCAACGTGATACCTTTTGGCCTCCTGCACTGGGAATCCATTACGAACTATCAAGGTCACGCGGCGATGCCTTCGTGCCTTAAACATATGGAAGAAACCTAGGTTCTTGAATAAGGGCCCGGTGCTGGGAGCTCTTGGTCGCCGTGTAACGCTAGTGACAGACGCTTCCCTCACCGGTTGGGGTGCGATCATGAGTGGCCAACCTGTCCGCTGTCTGTGGAACGGTCGCCATCTGACATGGCACATCAATTGTTTAGAAATGCTAGCTGTGTATCGAGCATTGAGATATTTCCTCCCAGACCTGAGAGGCCGCCATGTGTTGGTGCGCACTGACAACACATCGGTGGTCTCTTATATCAATCACCAGGGAGGTCTGCGTTCACGCCCCTGATACAATCTGGTATACTAGATCCTCCTGTGGTCCCAGGGCAAACTCCTCTCGTTAAGAGCAGTATATATTCCTGGGAGATTGAATGTGGGAGCAGACATGCTGTCGAGACAGAGGCGGAGGCCCGGGGAATGGATGCTTCAACCTGAGGTGGTGGAGCAGATATGGCAAATATTTGGCAAAGCCCAGGTGGACCTCTTTGCGACTCAGGAGACATCGCAATGTCCCCTCTGCATCTCTCTAGTTCATCCAGCTCCTCTGGGACTAGATGCCATTACACAGACCTGGCCGAGGCTTCGTCTGTACGCCTTTCCCCCCATCACTCTGCTCCCGGGAGTTCTGGTGATAGTACACCAGGATGGGGTCCGTCTGTTGTCAGTAGCCCGTTCTGGCCGGGCCGAGTTTGGTTCCCAGATCTGATCTCTCTCCTTAATGGCTCTCCATGGGAGATTCCGATCAGGACAGATCTACTCTTTCAGGCGCAGGGCAAAATAATTCACCCTCACCCGGAGTTGTGGAAGTTGTGGTTGTGGCCCCTGAGGGGGCACAGTTCATAGCTTCTGGTCTCTCAACCGAGGTTGTTGAGACCCTCCTCCGATCCAGAGCTCCCTCTACGAGGAAACTGTACGCCCTGAGGTGGAAACTCTTCACCTCATGGTGCAGAGACCACCAGCTTGACCTAGTTAACTGCCCAGTTGGTACAGTTCTTGAGTTTCTCCAAACTAGGCTCTCTGCGGGGTTAACTCAATCCACCTTAAAGGTGTACGTGGCAGCCATAGCTGCTTACCATGTCCCTTTCAACGGTCAGTCAGTGGGTAGACACCCCCTAGTTACATGTTTCCTCCGCGGTGCGCTGAGGCTGAGGCCTCCAGTACAGTCCCGTGTTCCCCCCTGGGACTTGGTCGTGGTGTTAGAGGCTCTTTTTAAAGCTCCATTTGAGCCAATTCATGATATCTTAAGACTGCCCTATTACTGGCTAGCACTTCCCTAAAGAGAGTTGGAGATCTTCAGGCCCTCTCGGTGGCCCTTACCTACTTAGACTTTGCCCCTGGTATGGCCAAAGCATTTTTATACCCTCGGGCGGGTTACGTTCCTAAAGTTCCCTCTGTTACGACACAACCCATAGTACTGCAGGCCTTCTGCCCTCCTCCCTTTCGGGTTATCAACGTATCCTATGAGTCCTCTGGTCTTCCCCTTCCTTTGGGAGTCAAGGCTCACTCCACTCGGGGTATGGCTGCCTCTAATGCCTTCTTAGCAGGTGTGTCCCTCTTGGACATCTGCAATGCTGCGGGATGGTCCACGCCCTTTACATTTGCCAGATTCTACAATCTCAATATGCAGCATTGGCACATCGTTCCCCAAAGCGTTCGACGAAGCGTCTCATTCCTTCGAGGAACTAGGGTTACATTCGTAACCTAGAGGCGTTTTAGGCTTTGATATAGAATATTTTGTAAAACTGTATTAAATATGAAAAATATTTAGATGATCATTTAACATGCTGACTTTGGCAGCACAAAAATATTACAACAAAAAAAAGAAAGACACGAAAAAAAAAAAAAAAAATATATATATATATATATATATATATATATAAAGAACCAATAACAAAAACTAAATCAACAAATAAAAGAAATAGAAAAAAATAGAAGAAACAGAAATATACGGATTAAAGAGCCAACCTGGCTCCTACATATGGCTTTTGGGTGAAATTATGGGAACTATCTAATTTAATTTCTCACTTTTTTGTCATCTTGGTTGAAATTTTCCATGTTATAGATCTTATTGTATAGATCTTATATATACAGTATATATATATATATATATATATATATATATATATATATATATATATACATTTTTTTTTTTTTGCTCTTTTTATTGTGCCAGGACAGTTTAGTTGACAAGAAGCAATCTGAGAGAGAGAGAGGGATGTGGGATCGGGAAAGGTCCTCGAGCCAGGATTCAAACTCAGGTTGCCCGTTGAGACTTTAAGGTCAGAAAATTGGTTTTTAAATCAAATTCTCTATTCGTTGATATATTGTACCAGATCAAAAGCTGCATGCCAGTTCATACTTAGCATACTTAGCACACACAGAACCTGTAGGCAGTGCAGGTCTGCAGCTGTATTCAGCTTTTGCCCTGCGGATACAAGATAAATGTGTGACAGTAGCCCATGTAAATGAGCCTACGTGCCAACTAAACCTCTTCCCTCGGGCGGCTCGTAACTGCACCCTCACATTCAATGTCATGCTTGCCTTAATCATGCAGAGATTTACTACCCTCTATAATTTCTTCAGTATTATACATCTTTGTTTTTCATAGCCTGCGCTTCCCTCCAGCAGTGAGTCGCTGGGCTCAGCAGTGTGATTTCCTCACCCTCTGTCCCAGCCATCCATCTACGATGACTGATGCCACCCAGATCTAAAACAAATGTTTGACCAAGCTGTTCCACTGTATTATTCAGCTGTGCGAAGGACCTGACACGTTTGACATAACACATTTGCCCCAGTTTAATTATATAGATTCCAGATAAATATTTACAGATGGTCTTTTGTCTGTCTCAGTGAAAGTGATTTATTCAGATGAGCCGAGGAGGTTTCTGCCTCTTTGACTGGCTTGAAAGCATCAGGAACATGCTGGAATTTTCTCGTGCTGATTTTTCCTTTCCACTGATCATTTGCATGACACACATCAAGCTGGCACTTCTAGACAGCTATATAGAGCCATCATGCCAAACCAGACTGTTAAGAAAAACCTGGGAATACAGGAAGAAGGAACATTAGTTTAAAGTGAACACATGAACACATATGAAGATGTGTGTGTGTGTGTGTGTGTGTGTAAACTAGAATTAATAAAAATGACTATTATACACAGTTACATTACTAAAACTTTATCTAAAATTTAAAAAAGAAAACTGAAAATATAAAAAAATGTGAAATACTTATCTAAATAGTCATACAAATAACACTATTAGCATAAGTTTTAGGAAATATTCCACGGAATTATCACCAGTCCAATTTTAAGTTGAGCAGTTTGTACAAGATATATAATGAAAATAAATAAATAAATAAATAATATAATAAAATAAATAATAACAAAATAAATAGTTAAATTAATGGTTAATAATAAAAAAAGTTTTATTTATTTTTCATTTAAATTATTAAACAATGTTTTATAACATATGAATACCTAATATATCTTGAATTTAGTCTTTATTACCTCATTTTAAATATATAACAAGATTTTGTGCAGTTTGCTTAAAATATGAAAAACCAATTTGCCTGTGGGGTAAAAAAAATTATTCTCTTTTTACATGATTTTTCATACATTTGTATTAGTTTTAGAATTTTTCGATTATCTTAAAATATCTTAAATAATAACCTTCTTTAATCACAGAGCAAACATCAAGACACTAATAAATAATCTTACATAATGAATGCACACTTTAAGGTCCAATTCTCACCATTAACAAACCATTAACTAAGACTTTTGCCTCAATAAATTCCTAATTTGCTTAATAGTTAGTAGTTAAATTTAGGTATTAGATGTAGAATATGGTCATGCAGAATATGTGCTTTGTAAGCACTAATAAACAGCAAAAATGTTAATATTAGGGATGCTAATAAGCAAGTTAATAGTGAGAATTGGGCCCTACACTAAAGTGTTACCATGTAACTCTCATAGTATACTTTTACTGTACATTGACAGGATGTATTTATTTATTTTGTATTATGTATATTGGCATATTATTATATAGGTTATGGTTGTAATGGTTTTATTAATTTAACTTCAAAACCACTTAAATAAAGCCCAACACTGCACTGGTGAGGACATAATACTACAAAAAAACTATTAAAATATTAAAATCATGGAACTCATGTGAGTGACATAAGCTTGACACAGCTTGATCTGTCATCTGTTTATAAATGAGAAATTAAAGTTTCAAAAAGACGAATAAGTATTGAAAAAAGTTCCCGTCTTAGTCTATTCTTATGTGAGAAATGTGGACTGATCAGCTCTCTTTAATATCAAAAATAATCAGCTAATTCAAGATCAAGCTCATCTCACAGGAGTTTCTATCCTCTACTAGTTCCTAACTAGACAGTCTGAATATCAGTCTCAATGGGTCACAGTCTTCATCGTCTCATTTTGGAAATGTTCCTTGCATTACCAGAGCAGTAGCATTAATGGGTGAGTTGAGAGGGTTGACTTAAGCCAGGTGCTCCAATTAGGCTGGCTGTGTTCCAGCACATACGGCTGCAGTGCCGCCCGTCACCAGCGATCGGAGCGCTTTCCCTGCCACAAACACACCTGCTGGAGCAAACTCAGCCTCCCAAATGCTGCATTATTGAAATAAAAAACATAATGGTTGTGGTTGAAAATCTGTGACCTTGCGTGACCTAGTGTACAGTGAGAGAAACTGGTGAATAATGGGTCCTTTAATATGACTCTGGGCTGTGCGTAATGTCAAAATCCTGTTTTCCTCTTAAGCCTAATCATGTGCGCACATATGAGCCAGACATATGGCAATGTGATAGGGTAAATGTAACATATGACAGGGCAATGAATGATGCTGTGGTGGAGCATTAGTGAAATAGAGAGCAGGAGGGAGAGAGATTAATGAATACAGCGGACATGTTCCTCAAGGACGTTGCTCCTGTCCCTCCATATGAAACAGATGTTGAGCCGGTGGAGGTAGAATGCCACAGGCGCGGCATGTTCCCGAAAAATCCAGCATACAGATGCCTCAACCTGGGTTGTGCTGGTGTCAGCTGCCTCTCACATTGAGCACGATCCTCGGGCCATGTGAGCCATCAGGGAATGATGGGAAAAACAGACCCATATTACTGAGACGCAGACAGTAGACACAGGCACCCACACTGGGATGGTCAAGACATTATGCTGACTGGCAAAAAATGTCATACAGCACTTGATTTCCAGAAGCAAAGGAAATACTTATGGCAAATGTAGGGCTATTTTTCACCCAAACCTGTTTAAAGAAATTATTTTTATTTATTTTGTTTTTGTATTTCTTTATTAAAGTCAACAACATATGCAACCCATTTTATTTTATTTTTGTGATAGAATAAAGCTTTTGTAGCTTCATAATGCTTGAAAGTCCACTGACAATGATTTAATTATATGAAGAATAATATAAAATAAATATGTTGACAAGAAAATTGCTTAGTTGAAATAATTGCTGTTATTTTTGCTTATTCACCATTTTGTGTTTTTTATTTTATTTTATGTTTATCATTTGAAATTGTTGGTCAGTAAAACTTTCCTGTCAGTGATTCTTAGAATTCAAGACCTATGCTTTTTTTTTTTTGTAGAGTGGATAAATGTACCCAATAATTACATACATATAGCCTTGGAAATGTAGTTGGCTTTGACTTTAATGTGATATATTTGTGGGTGAAACAGGATATTCAAAGAGAGAGAAAAAATAGGACTTGGGGGACTTCATCCTGAAACACTACTAACATCGACCTTTGAGGAGGTCAAGTTCACCTCAAGAACACCATGATGCTCCCAGAGGTAAAGCGGTTATTTTATGTTACCACCATAATGTATATTTTATTACATTAACATGAATATGCATCACACTACTATTGTCAAGAAGTGGTGAGGTGAAAATTAAAATAAATAGCTAAAAAATCTATATAGCTATGTGGCAATTGACATTATGTTTTGGCCTTACACTCTTAAAAATAAAGGGTCTTTATTGGCATTGATAGTTCCTTAAGGAACCTTTAACATCCATGGAACATATCCGTTTCTTTATGGTGTAAAAGTTCTTTAGATTTAAAATATTCTTAATACTGAGAAAATAATTGTACTTGTAAGGAATCTGAAAGGGCCTTTGGGGAAACAAAAATGGTTCTACTGCATCACCCACTTTACCTTTACCAGTTACCTATATTTTTAAGAGTGATAGGTGATATTACCAAAAATAAATGTCATTTCAGAGTGAAGCACTGATAAACTGATCAATAATGCACCAACAATTCAGTTTTGATTTCATGTCTTCTTTATATAGCAGCATGATGGACTTTTAGAAGAGAATCTCCGCCCTAGTAACTCAATGCTCATATCATCCCCAGCGTCTTTGCACAGAATTCGCTGACCTTTTTTCCCATTTCTTTTTCTTTCAACCAAGGTGCATCAAAGGTTTGTTTGCTTCAATGCATCCGCTGCAGTTTGTTACAAATTACGAAACTTGAAAACCAACTTTCTGAGAAAAAAACAAAGCCTCTCAAAAGAAGGAAAGAGGCCCAGGTTTATAATTCCCTGTGGATAGTCTACAGTCATTATTGTGACTACTGAGACTCTCAAAGAGCACGAAACAAGATTAAAGCTTATTTGCTCTTTGAAGTTTTTTGCTTCTTCTTCTTGCTCTTAACAACACAAGGTGTTTTTACACTTGGAAAAAGGGGCGAATGACCCAAAACTGCCACAGTGAACGGGTCTTTCTGTGGCGCTCCAGCTAATGAGGAGAGGACCAATGATTGTATAGCCTCATCTTCACCTCAAAGCCTCCGCGCTTCACTCTGTCTAACACACTTACAGTACTGCCGAGGCAGAAAAACAAAGCCTTACAAGGCTGGGATGCTTCTGAATGTGCCTTTTCCCCCTTTTTTATAGAAAAAAATATCAATAAACCAAATGAACACCACATTTTCTTTAAACACTGCGCTCTGGCTTAGATTTTAGGCACAATTATATATAAAATAAAATATGACAATCTGCAAAGCTTGATGCTCAGTCAAAACCATCTATTGAAGTCTTTTTGGGCTAAAGCACTGCCTAAAAACAATCCTATTTTCAGTGTTCCTGATTAATCATATTTTTCTGGTTACATTTTGGCACATCTCCAGTCCTCCTCAGCCATTTTGTTTAGTGTATGCTTTTCTCATTTAGATGCTTTCACAGGCTCTGCTTCAATGCTTTTCAATCCCGCTTGCTGTCGGGACGTTTACCAGAGAGACACATTGCCCCCTAGTGGTGCCTAGAAGAAGTGTGACGGACTGATTGTGCAACCATCATGTTGACAACGCCTTGGTGCCATGCCAGCAGCTCAATAGGAGAGCCCTCATTCAGCATAAGATGCCAGACAATAGATTTCCCTGATTGGAGAGTGCTCTTCTTAGCTTGACAGTGGTTCACTGCGTGGTATTGAGTAGCTGTTTTTCCCCTTCTCAGAAGCAGGCCAATACACCAATCAATGATGCTAATTTTAATACTTGAACTCAAAAGATAACAGGTCTGGTTGTAGGACTAAAAATCGACCCACACCACTCATGTTCAGAGGGGTAGACCTGTTCACCCTAGAGATTTGGCATATCTGTATAAAAGTAATGATGTGGTCAGAATGTAATCAGAAACCTTTTTTTCCACGCTTTACTGAGGCAAGATGTAATATGCTTACACAAATTGAACATAAAAAAAAATAAATATCTAATAGTGTTTTCACTCCTTCAGTGCATATTCTTATAATTAAAAAGGGTCAAATTCTCTTACCAGCGCTCAAGGACATTCAGGGGTATAAAGATGGACACGGGAGACTGGAGAGAAGAGCAGGGACGCCTCGGGCAAAGCACAATCAAAGCAATCTCATTCTGGTTACATGCGTGCTAGAGATTATGACAGCAATATGGTGCGATGAAACCTTGTTTGGCTGATCTGTCAAAGTCCACGGTGACAATAAACCCCTGTCAAGTGCTATATTATAAACAATTCATGTTGTGTATATGATAGATAGTGAAGTAACAGACTGCAGGCAAATAAGTTGAATACATTGTGCAACCTATCACTGCTAATATTTAAGTGGGGAAACTCTGTTTTCCATTATAAGTGGTGCCGTCATGCATTACGGTGAAATCTATGAAATGGGTCAAACGAAACCCAATTAAAGAGATCTAATCTTTAACGTAGCTACTGAAGCGTTCTTAATGTGCACATGTTTGTGTGTGAGGGCTTGATAGGAGCTTAAATAGTCTGACAAAGAAGAAATGCAATAAAGCTCCGGCTTTCCAATAGATCATCCTGAGTGAATTTGCCAACATTACTCTTCCCGTTTCAAGGCTAGTAAATGAAAATTTATGCACGCCTACTTTATCTTCCTTTACGTTCCCCATGAGGTGGCGAGGAGCTATTCTCACCATAGGCAATATTCCCTTTCAGTAATTATATCAGTGTAGACTTCCTAATTAACATATGGCATACATGTTCAGAGTGTACAGGAATAATGCTCTCAGTTCTCCACTGCGTCTCCCACTGTGTGATATTTTCTCCGCTGACAGATATTCTGCATTGCTATTAATGTCAATCAAACACATTCTCTCTATTCAGGCGGCACAAATGCCCACAAACAGGGGCTCGGGCACACCAGACGTGTCGTGACATTCCCACATCGTTGATGTATGAAAACAACAGTGATGTGTTTGTGTGAAACGAGGTTAGCAAAACAAGGGGAAAGGCTGGGCTCTGTTATAACAAAGTGGTCTGACAGAGGAGAGCTGCTCACGCACATATACACATCCGCACACACACTCTGACACCAGACAGGGCCCGAGGCAGTCCTGCTGCTCCAGGACCCCAACATCTGCTCTCTGGAATAATGCATGTTTCATTTCAGATGCTCTCTCTCTCTCTAAAATGGAGCGGTGATCTGCCTGTAATGCAAAGGCCACAGATCATGCGGTAAACTCTGCTCTGGTAGCCTCAAAGCTATCCTTGGGGGTTCAAAATCCTGCTACAGAGATGGAGGAGACTGGTGCGCCATTTGTTTCCAGTGCACTGAGTTATGGCTGCCACTGGGCTCTGCCACAAAGGCAGGCTGTTTCAGATTAGACACACAAAGGAATACTCAGGCTGGTGTGCTACTTAATGCACACACAAATGTAAATGTACAAAAAACTAATTAACCAAAAGCCCTCTAGCTTCTATGTAGTTTAATCTTACACTATGCACTGTAAATGGAGATTGAGATTTGTGAGTTATCTTAACAGTTGCCTTAATAACTGCTGAATATCATTAAGTAAAATGTGAGCTATAAACATTGTGACACAACAAATATAATGCAAATAGGCATTTCCCTTCCTTTCATCTTACTGGCTGAGTTCAGTGAGTGCTGATATAGTCTAACAGTTCTATAACTTTTCACTCAAATACAATCTGCAGTACAATGTGTCAGTTTATTTGTAAGAATTTGTACATAGAATATTGCCTTATACACAAAATAAGAAATGACAAGGGAAAAAATACAGTTTTACAATGGCAAATAACAATAAAATGTATTAAATAAGGTGCTAAATTATTAATAAAATAAGAAAAAGACAAAAAATAAATAAAAAAATAAATAAATCAAAAATATATATACGTGTGTGTGTGTGTGTGTGTGTGTGTGTGTGTGTGTGTGTGTGTGTGTGTGTGTGTGTGTGTACAATATATGGCCATATAACAAGGGTTTGAAAATTAGTGAGGTCCAGGGTGGGGTGTTATGAATTCTATAACACCTACTATAAAAAATCCAACTCATTATATACACTGCATAAACTTATATAGACAGACATGTATGTTTGTGAAATATGTTTTCTTTGCTTTTGGGGAGATGGACATGATTAAATTAGACCTTGTTTATTGCAACATAATTTGTTAATCCTTTACTATAGGTTAGGGGTGGATAAATGTATTATTTAGTTATTACGCATCAACACTACTGTTTTCATTAGTAAGCATAAGATAGGAACAGCGGTAACATGAGGTAAATTTCGAGGGCAACAGGTCAGTTTATTGTGTCGATAGTGTAGCGTTGTGTGTACCATTCACATGTCACTTTCTAACCGAATAGCGTTCTGGCCGTCAACATGACCAGCTTGACCCCGTTGCGAAATCTGGCTGGAATTTTTCACCCTCCCACGTGGATTTGTATTGAAATGACTGGATTTTGTCTGCGACAGTTCACTTAACAAAGGTAAATGTGATGTGACAGAACCTTTACTTAAAATTAACTTATTCGTTTAACTGTTGTTTAAAATCAATATCACACTCAATTACTGTTCTGAATAACAGCATAGCTGTGATTACCTATGGCCTCGTTCCATGACTATGCATTTGGAAAACATCACTCTTGCACTACTGCCTAAACAGCATTTTAAAAAGCGACGGCTAAACAGTAATATTTTAAAGGCATTCCAACGGTACAAACCTGAAATTAGCAAAAAAAAAAATATATATATATATATATATATGTATTGCCGGTCTAGCAAATGTAGATTCAAATTTCAGAAGTTGTTCACATTTTAAACATAATGACTCAACAAAAGGTGCATGTTGCTCATCAATGTGCCAAAGCATAAACAAAAGATCCTTATGTATTCCTGATGAATTATAAAGATGGTTGTGATCATAAAACTTGGGGATGGTTCAGGAAATGCTGTATGGAGCACCTTGTCTTTCGGTTGATTGATTTTGCTGAATACAATACAGTTTTATCAAGGCCGAGAGGGTGACGCTCCTGACAGCTTTCTGCTTGTTGGTGCATTTACCTCAAAGAAAGTGATTTAGTAACATCATCAGACCAAAACAGACTTGTTTACACTATCTCCTCTCCTCCTTTTACAGGGAGTCCATATAGGCATACCATTTGTGAGGTGCATTAATGCTCGCCAAGTGCACAATCACTTGGAAATTGAGGCAACTGCTCTAGAATAATGGTTGAGCTTGACTGAGGGCTGTATAATAAATGACTGAGTCTCGTGGCACTTTTCAGTGGACATCCACACAGTCGCCATTAGTTTCCTAAGTGCACTTTTCCCTGCACTTCTAAATTGATTGAAACAAAATGTCACAATTATGCCCTGTAGCTCAAGCTTTAATTATTCATCAATTAGCGTCCCCCCCCTCCCCTTCTTTTTTTCTGAACTGATTTTTCATTCAGTTTGCAGAGATGTATGGTCCCCCTGCTGTTAACCAGTCCAAAGTCATTAGTTTCTGGCTTTGCAATTAAACCTGCTGCATTATTCATCAGGCCCAACTCGGTAGACTCTGCTCTGAGCTCAGGAGGCCTGCATGAGAAATTAAATTGCAGAGATGAAGTTTCCTCTCAGGTTAGAACAGATGCCATTGGCCCAAACAGAGGGTAGGTATGGAGTGCTTTCATTGTAGGGAATTATATTTTAGCGGCAAGAGTACATTTTAGAAATATAGAAAGGGGGAAAATGTGAATGCAAAAAATATCAAAATTGGACAGTCTGCGGCGGAGTATTTCAGATTACTTAAACATGACTTTTAAAATCAACTAAGGAAGAAATGTATAATGACTACGCATAATAGAAGTCCTACAGTGCACTTAAAAATGATTTAAATAAATCATTTTATTTCACTGTAATATAAAAATTGGTTTTAATTTTGCAAAGGTAGAGTATTAAAGATGTGCATTTGAGTCTAATATATAAGCATACTGGATTATGCATTATTGCTAGATTTCGTGAAAAAAAAAGAAATAAAGAAATGAAAGAAAGATTCACTTTTGCAGATAGCAATCTGTCAGCCAGATATTGTCAGTGATCAAATGTTGCCATCTGCTGGTGTATAGAAAAAACATCAACTATTGATTCTTTATAATGAACGGAGATTTAAAAAATGATCATGATCAGTGAGGAGGTAAAAAAGATGCATTTTTAATGTACAGTATAATCGTGCAAGCCCATAGTAGGCTTACTGATGGTCATCTCTGTTGAAGCAGAACTCTGACTGGAACAGACCGAGAGCTTCTCATCCCCATGTGCTGTTCAAAGACAAAAGAACAGACTCCCATAGCTACTAAAGAAGAGTCTAAAATTCTCTTGTACTTTTATTGACATGCAATGTGGATCACACAGAAAAAAAAAGTAGTAACATATTGGCATTTTTGTTTTGGCTAATATTCACTAATCAGGGGCATTAAGTTAAATTGTGACCCTGTTAATATTTGTTGATGCAAATAACAAATGTTGTCTGTGTGCCTGAAGCATACTAAACACCTGTTATGCAAGCGTAATTCAGCAGGTTGTCAAACAATTAAACTTTTATCAAACATCCTGAGCAAAGCATGGCCTGCCAATTAACTAAACTGTTTCCTTCAAAGAACAGTTCCTCCAATGTAAAAAACTGAAATTAAAAATAAAGAGATTTTTTAAATAGTATTATAAAAATATTTTATACATATGAGTTAGTGAACAAAAGTTAACAATAATCCTCCGAGCCTTTTGATACACAATTTTCTTAGGCATATAAATTACCAAAATGATCAAAACTTTGCTGGAAAATCTACTATATGATGACTGCTATCACCTGATTGATAAGTTTAATCTTTTTAGCATGTCTTATATTATAAGTGCTATTTCAGGGTGAATGATTGGCCGAGGAAACATGATTATTTTTACCTTGCACATATAATTAAAAGTACAGCTCTAAATATAGAGTGACAACTGATATTTCAGTGTATTTTATGTGAGTAGTCTGCTGTTAAACAATCTCATAAAAGCATAAACGTATCAAAAGTTTCTTCATTTATGTTTGTTTTCATTACTATACTCTACTTAGAACCAGCTAAATATTATTTAGGTATAATGTTTCGGTATAATCATCTTATTTAATAAATAAATACATACACATTGACAAAATGATTAGTAAATAACTAAAATGTTTAAATAAACAGCTGAAATGGCTGGCAGTTTGTCTGACTTACTTACACCAACTGGAAACACAGATGAACAGTTTCCAGCTACATCCAAGATCTTCACATTTTTGCATCCAAGAGCGCCCTTAGCAAAGAACAAACACTTAATAAACTAATATGCATAAAAATTGAGTAAAGTAAGATGATAGTAGTCTGTCTTGCCTCTGGTAGCTCTGTCAGGTTGTTTCAGGCCAAGTACAATTTGCAAAGCTGTGGTAAACTGTATAATAAAATCTTTCAAATAGCATCAAGAGTCTTGAGTCATCTCACCTCTTTATTTCTTCAGGAATGACCTTGATTCTATTGTGGTTCAAATTGAGAAGCTCAAGGTTTGGTAGACCCTCTGCAAATACAATACATTCAAAACTACTGACCCACTTCAATAAAATAAACCCGAGAAACCAAGATGTTTGACACTTGATACAAAATAGGACCTGAAATGTTATTAAAATGTATTTTCTCTTTTAAATGGTTTTGTTTACATTATTTTGTAATGGTAAAATCATGTAGTAACAGGTTTGTATAACAGCTTAACATTACATTTTGGGGCATTTAAAATTAAGATTTGCCCTTATATAACAATGATTTGAATACCCATTGAATAGACAAAATGATGAAGTGATATGATTTTAACTGTTGTTTAGTCTAACCTCTGATGTGTTTTTTCTGCTTTAAAGTGGATGACTATTGAACACAGAAGCTTTCATTGATTTTAAGTTTCTTTATTTAGTTTCTTTATTTAATGGCATAAGCATGACACATCCAGCACCTCTTAGAGCAAATGACTTGCTGATATGCAGTTTTCAAAAAATAACACAATTTCTTCATAAATAACACTGGCAAGCATGGACTGTTACATGAAGCTTGTCCACTGCAATTGAAGTCACCAGCATGTTATTTCATCTTCCTCTGTGAGCATCCTGAACGAATCCACTGATCCTAGCAAAACGGAATCAAATTCCAGAAGGTCCACTTCTACAGGCTAATTATGCACAGATGCATATATTAATGTGTCAGTGATGGCTCAGCCCTCTTCCTCATTTGCCAAGTCTTTCAGAGGCTCCACAGAGTTGTAGTGTTCACCAAGTCCATAAGCATGCCGCATGTAACTGAAAGAGACAGTGAAGTGCGTTTTAGTACAGCAGCACAGAAACTTTTTTGTACTAAATCTTATTTTTAAATAAATCAACATCTTCAGTTATTTACACGAGTGTGATTGGTGGCTTGTCATATTCTTCACCAATAATAATAGAGGGGGATTCTGCCTGAATGACTTCTATTGGTAGCTGGAGGACCTGAGAAAGAGCTTTTAACTGTCATGGAGAAAATATGAAAAGCATTGGTATTAAAAAATTAATATAACTTTTTTTTTCAATGGCTTATTGTCTGGTATTCTTACCTCTAACTGTCCGCCCCAAGCAGCTGTGTCTGCAACATCATTGCAGTATTTCTCAAACTCATCTAAAGGAAAAACCAATCCAGAGCTAACAATAAAATCCATTCATATCATGAAACTTAAAGATATACTTCTCCTCTTATCCATTCAAAACTTTGGGGTCAGGAAGATTTCTTTTAAAACAAATGAATAGTTTTATTTAGCAAGAAAATGTTCATTTAAACAAAAGGGAGTGTAAAGACATTTTAAAATGAGACAAAAGATTTTCATTTCAAATAAACACTGTTCTTCTGAACGTTCTATAACTGTTTTCAACATTTAAATAATAAATAATAAAAAATTCTTAAGTAGCAAATCAAATCAAATAGTGATTTCTAAAGGATCATGTGACACTGAAACTGGAGTAATGATTGCTGAAAATTCAGCTGTACCTTCACAGGAATAAATCAGTTATCTGATTTTGTAAATCTATATAATTTTTACTGCGTTTGGATCATATTCTGAAGTGTATGGCTTTTACCTGCAGTGTACATGTCTCCTGAATTGGGGTCAGTGAGAAACGGAAGAAAGTCGTCTGCATGGCTCCTCATGTACTGAGCTGTTTGAGCCCGAAGCTCTTTAAGGCTGCGAGGGGCGCATCGCTCCGTCAGCTGATCCTCCACGGCGCGGTACATGCAGTGACCGTCAGAAGAGATCTCTCTAATCTGCAGCTGCCTCTCCATCAGCTTCTGGCTCAGCTTCAGACCCTCCTGATGACGGGAGCCTGCGAGGTTCTCCACTTCTGCCTCAGCAATCCGACTCTCCCGCTCCTTCTCAAGAGCAGCCTTTTTGTCCTAAATACACCAAGAATTTTTTGCATCCTTAAAAGAGACTTTTAACTACAGCCACCAAAATGGAAAAGAACTTACCCGTCTCTTCTGGGCTTTAGATGTCCGAGTTTGCTTGCTTGAATCCATTTTTTCCTCATCATCTACCAAACCGACGGAATCCATTGCATTTGAAACCTCCTCCACCTGTGAACAATCCATGATTGTAGAAGTGAGCTGCACTCATATGTATCTCTACTTGACAGTTTCTAGATAGTGTGTGTTGACATCTAACAACATCATAGTTTGACTTACTGAGGAAGAGTCCTGAAGCTGTTTGAGCTCATTGTCATGTTTTTGAGTGAGTTCAGCCTCTAGTTTGGCGATGTCTTCTGTCAGCTGTTTCCTCCTCTTCTTGTCATTTTTGGGAACAGCATTTTTCATAATTTGTATTTTTGCTACGATACACACAAAAAAATACACACATTTGTGTTTCGTTTATATAATCATAGCCTCATACATATTTATAGATGTATTTTAATCTGAGACATGTTGTCCTACCTTGCAGGTCTTTCTTTTCCTTGCGATGCTGTTTGGCTAACAGCTCCTCTGGGGTCTCCAATTCCTCCATGTCAAAACTGACGAAATACTCAGAGCAGTAAAATGTTTGCTAAAACGGACTTAAACGATAAATATATTATTCATTTCCACCAGTTTCAGTTATTGCACTGCAAGCACTGAATCGCGGTTTCAGCTCATACAAAATCAATTGATTCTCAGTTCAAATGATCTATTCTGCAAGTCAAGCGCATGGATTCTAAGGGAACACAGAAACTGAACACATCCGGTAATACAACATGTCAAAATAAAAGTCTTAGATACATAGACTGTTCTTCTCTGGGTATTTTAATGGAATGGTATAAAGTGATATAATAAATAAACATTAAATTACACTAATTTAAACCAGTAATTAACGCAGCGCCTTAAAACCAGTGTCTTATTTTTTGCCCTGAATTATTTTGAAATCGTTGTCAAGTTACCATGACCTCTTATTATAGGAAACTTGAGCCCCTTTATTCATAAATTAACGTATAAAAATAGACAGTCGCGGGTTTAGGGGTCAGTTCCAGAATACAACCGTATTTTGAGATTGCTAGTGTTGGTCCCCTAGCACACAAAAAAAATACAACTAAGTTAGTAGCGGTTATATCTCCACCCGCTGTATCCAGCTGAACTCGATATAATATCATTAGTCATTTTTAAGTGTGTACAAGCATGTCCTCTAGGTTCAACGACGCGTAAAAAACCTACAAATAACATTAAAAATCGAGTTGCACATTCTGTTGTGGGTGGGTCACCTGATTTTGGGGTTTGTTTAATTATTCTGTGTTGCTTGTTTTTCAAGTGAAATCTGGCAACACGACGAGACGGAGCTAATCGAAAATGTTCGTTCTAACAGCAGCTGATCGACACACTCAATGTGATTACAATGTCTGGCGTGCAATGCAGATTGACAGTTTTAGCATACTGGCTTTAATAGCACAGAATTACTGAAATAAGGGATCATTTGTAGTAGAAGCGAGGTATCTGCAGCCTCGCAGGAAATGTTGGGAAGCCAAGGAATTCAACCTGTCACGCTAGTCTTCAGTAACTCCAAGAACTGCTTTCTTCAGCTGTCATCAAACTTCGCCACTCATCTCCGTCTTCATGAGGTTTGTATCTAGCTAGCTGCTGCCAGTTACCAGTCTACTACTGTACTTTCATCAAATTCAAAGTACTGAGAGTCATGCGACACTAATGTGATGTCAGAACCAGATCCTGGAGCTTTCCTGGGGTGTTTCTGCACCCGTGTTCCTCAGCTGGATCAGCTCCAGGTCTTCAGGTCCACAGGACAGAGTGGAGATCAGCAGACAACTGGGAGAGAAACTTGGGCTCAAGGAGGGAGAACAGGTTTGTCACTCTAATCAGTTCAAATCAATGGGAACCAAAAATGTTTTGTCACCAACATTCATCTCAAGATTACTCAAAACGATTTAAGCAAGACAAAACATCCATTCAAATGAAGAGTTTAACCTGTTTTAGTTTAGTTTTTGTCTTGAAAAACCTGGATTTATGAGGAAGGCTAATTTTTAAGGTGTGGATAAAAGGGTTTAGGACCAGTGAAGATGCATGTGATGTGTTGTAGGGGTATCTGCGGCCGTGTCTTCAGGTGCAGTCAGTGCAGCAGGTGTTCGTAGAGCCTCTGTCTCCAGATGACTGGGAGATCCTGGTGAGTTCACCGTTCCATCATTTAACTCAGTCTCTAGGAGATGTTTAGCTGATATATGTCCTGTAAAAGTGTATGCAAATTTCCAGTATTGTTCCATATTCATTCATACAGTATATTTATTGTGAGTTATTCTTTATGATTCTTTTATTTTTATACTCCACATTGTATTCATATTACTGTTTCATATTACTATTTTACGTTACTCCATATACTCATATACTCCAGTATTAGACATTTATTCTCTTTTATTGTTTTTGATTCCATTTATACTCGTATTCCATTGATATAGTAAAGCATCATCATGTAAAGGTACATCTTGTGATTAGAAAGTTTTTATAGGATGATTGAAAGTTTTTTTCAGCAAAAAAAAAAAAACGAATTATATGCAAGGATGTTTTGCTAAATTTGTCTTCTCTGTTTTTCTGGGGACTAAGATGTTCTTGGTGTAAAAAACACTAAAACCACAACCCCATCTTTATTTTTATCTGATCTTATCTATTGCATTTCATTGTCATGTCAATGCGAGCAAGCCTTGACTTGCAAAATATTGAAAATATTCGTAGATGGAGCATCTGGCATCTATCGATTGGACATAAACATCTCTTGATGTTGTAAGAGGTTGTATGTCTAGTAGTGTATATATTAGTCCAATTGGCTTTTTTCTTCCTGTTATTACATGCTCCAAAGGCCTTTTTCTTTTGGCTTCTGAAGATTATTATACTTATATTTTAGATTACTGTCTTAAATTTTTTGCAGAATATACTCAGTTTGGATTTTGTATTCATTTTTAATCTTTTTCCTTTTATTAATTAATTTTCATTATTATTAACATTTGTAATTATCTGTTATCATGTATGTCTTGCCTGGATCTCTCCATGTTCTACTTGCATCAAAATGCATATAATTAAAAAAAAATAAAAAAATGTCTTTCTGATATGTAATTTTTCCTCACTGATCCTGGTTTATTTGAGAATTCATCAGAGAACAGAAGTAAAATGGGTTGTGAATGTCTCTTCGGTTTAATATCTGATTGAACTTTGTTCCAGGAGCTGCACAGCGTGGCTCTGGAGCAGCGACTCCTGGATCAGATCCGAGTGGTCTTCAGTGAGGGGGTTTTTCCTGTGTGGGTGGACCAGCACACTGTCATCTATATCAGGATAGGTCAGTCAGCCCTATTTTTTAAATGCATGTCATACAGAAGTTGTTGTTGGGTATGAACTGATCTATTCACATGAATGATTCTATGTTTTTTAGCATCCCTCTCTCCCTCTGTTCCATTCGGCCGACTGGAGAAGTTCACTGAGCTTGTTGTCTCCCCAAAACTACATCCAGGAGGTGAACAACTGCTCCGCACTCGATCAGAAGAGCCAGGCCAATATCTGCAACACCAGAACATTGACGTCACGTCTTCCTCCAGCTCAATCGTCCATCAGGATCCCCTCAGTGATCATCTGGAGAGTCAGAATGAAGCTCATTGGGGAGGAATAGCTGATCTGAAAAGCCTGGTTAGATACCTGTTTACAGGAGGATTTGAGCCTGCAAAAGAGCATGTCACAGTTCCCACAATTCCCACCATCCTGAAAGACTGTATCCTCCGGACCTGTGGAACCCCTCCTAGGTCTGTCAGCCATCTAGGCTCATGTCACGGAGATGTCCATATACTGCCATGGAACCTGCAAGAGCAAGAGAACTGGAATCCAGGGCAGTCTGCACTAACATACGGCAGGCTTTCAAAGATCCTTTCTCCTAAAGAACTTGGAGAGAAAGTCAAGCAGGCCATGGAGAAGAAGAAGATCAGAGATGGACCTCAAAGAGGGAACGACACAGAGGAATATAAGGAGAATGCTGTTGTGGTCAGGATGCTTTGTCACAATATAAAAAGGCTGCAGCAGGACCAGAAATTCAATAAATGTGAAGACATTTACTCTGGGAGAGTTTGGGTAAGTTATTCCATTCAAGTTCGATTAGAAGTTTTCATAGAAATACTCTTTATCACCATAATTTCTAGGAACGAGATATTTTCACTCTGACCAGTAGAGATCACTTAATAATCAACCAGAACACCATAGAAATTGAAAACACCTTCGCAACCATCTGGCAATGCGCTGTTAAAAAGCATTATTGTTTAAAATGATTTTTAATGTGTTTGTATTACTATTTCAAAATATTAAGTAAGAACCTATGCATATATGTACAACAAAATATAGGCTAATTTGCTATTGATTTTGTGTATCTCTAGTCAAAAAAGTCTAGTTACCTTTTTTGTTGCAGATCCCAAAGGTGCTGCAGAGGCGTTTGAGGATAGACCCTCGATCAGCTGTGAGGATTCAGCCTTTGAAATCAAAGCCAAGAGTTGCAGAAGCAGTCATGGTGCAACCATTAAAACCGTTGGTATGTTTTTCTTTCAGACTTAATGCTTTATGTTGTTAGATAATGAAATTGCTGTATGATAAACTTATTTCCTTTCTGTTTGCAGGCAGAGAGTGAAAAAGAAGATATTCAGACTGCATTCTTCAACTGGTTACATGCTCAGAGCCATCAGCCTTTGAGCTGTCTGACAGGCCGCACTAACATCATTCTCTTACCCTGTGCTGAAGGTGTGAGGAAGAACCATCAGAATATGTGTTTTCAATCATATTACTATTATTGCAGACTAACCTGGGTTTCTCTCTTCTCAGGAAAAGAAGAGTTTGTCTTGACTGTGCTGAAACCAGAGCAACAGCAAGAGGATGAAATGTTCTTTCTATCAACCAGTTTACTAAAGAAAACAAATGTGCAGGTATAAAGTCACATATCATTTTTAGAGATTATTTTTCCTTCTCAACAAACCAGCTCAATCTCTGTTTAGACTGTCAGAGAGCCACATGATTCTGACCACAGCGGCTCTGATAATGATAGTGAAGATCCACATCTTGGCTTTCCCTCGCTCAGCTCTCTTGGGTATGCTTGCATTCTTTTCAAAAACTGGAAATCTCAATGTATTTTTTTTATATTCTTAGCAGCAAACAAGATTGACTTTCTGATGAGTTGGTGTAGCCTTTCTTTGTTGTTTGCGATTATTGAATGTGTTTGCTCAGTGGGGTAGAGGACATCAGCAGGTCAGCTTTCGAGCACATCTCTCATGCTCTAATGGGAGGTCCTCTCTCACGTGAGCTGGTCTCCACAGGACGGGGACTGAGGGGCGGAGCTCTGCTCATCACAGGTGCAAAGGTAACCTTCAGACATATATGCCACAGTCCTTTCAAAGTCAGATGTTAGAGAGTTAATGTCTCTCCTTATGCATTAAGACAATGCTAGCAATTGTTTTGCAGGTGCTCAGTTATCCACAAAGAACATTATTCAAGATTATACATCACAGATCTGGTTTTATTATCACTTAATGTAGGGAATTGGATTCATTGATGTATTTGACTAGTTTAAAAGTGAATCGGCAAATATTGAATAACTGTGTGTCCACACATTTTTTTAGTTTGACTTTTGTCAGAAGTTTGAAAGTTGGAATTGGAGTTGAATGGAAGGAATGTAGCAAAAGCTTCCAAGCACTTGATAACTTTACAATGTTACTTTATTTGTACAATAAGATAATCAAATATTAGAATATTTGTAGTAAAGAATGAATAAATAGATAGTACAAGGTATCTGTGATAAATTTCCTGCATTTCTCCACAGGGCAGTGGAAAATCTTCTCTCTCCAGAGCACTCTGTCGAAAGGCCAGTGAACAGCTAGATGCCCATGTTCAAGTTGTGTACTGCAAAACACTGAAAGGTAGGCAAGAAAATATATTGACCAGTTTTGCTGTGCATTTTAATTTAACTTGAAAGAATTTTCTCTTTTATTTACATCACATTTCTTAATGAATTCTTTCATTCTTACAAATGAAATTCCTAGGTAAGAGAGCAGACACAATCAGACAGAGGCTGGAAGAGGTTTTTGAGCAGGCGGTCTGGAGACAGCCCTCAGTGGTACTGCTGGATGACCTTGATCACGTGACCGGAGCCGCAACCTCACCTGAGCATGAGCATGGGCCAGAGGCAGTACTGCGGCTGCGCATCGCACAGAGTAAGTGATCATAACGGACATGCCTGACTCTACATCAGGATCTCTGTGAGCATTGACACCTTCGCTCTGCATGTTCTCCTCAGGTCTGAGGGATTTGGTGGATGAGATGGTGGTGCGCTCCAGTCTCGTAGCTCTGATGGTCACAGCACAGAGTGAACATGGCCTTCATCAGACTCTGACTGCGGTGCAGGGTTCACACTTCTTCCAAAGTTTCTGCAAGATCCAAACACCAGATCAGGTGGGTTTATGAAACTGCAATCTAGGGCTGCAAGGTTTGGGTAAAAACATTTAATTGTGTGTGCGTGTATTTTTTATTTATTTATTAATTTATTTATTTTTAATAGTGATTTTTAGATGTGTGTTTTTTTTAATACAGAAAAGCTCTAGGTTTGATGTGCTTGGGATTTTTGTTAAAGGGTTTTGGAATTGTATAATTTTGGGATTATATATCAATATCAGGCCCGTAGCCAGCTATGAGGTCACCGAGGTCCGGACGTCTGTAAATCTTTCATGTTCAGAAATAAAAATGTGTTCTCTGTATGACTAATTTGCTATTAAACTCCTCGTATGAATGCCTGCATGACAAGTATATTTAGACAGTTTGCAACATTTTAAATGTTTAGCGTCTGTGGTATGACAGTGATCGTTGAGAGACGCTGCCGGAGTTCACAAATCTTCTTAAGAGAGTCTCTTATGTTGCCAGATCAGAATAGTTACCAGCTATTATGTACCTTTTTGGACTTGGCTTTTCCACTTATTTTCCACTTTAGAAAGTTAATAAGGTGGGAAGTTGCAGTTTAGGTTCAGCAATATCTTTATCTTATCTTGACCTATTCTAAACAGCTTGTTTGCGTCTTTGTACAGATATCAGAAGGATCCCAGGGTAAGGAACTAGTGGATAGTTTATTTTTAATGGCATCCCGGATCGTGTCAGAGGATTGTTTGGAGGATGTTGCTTTGTAAACAAGTCACAGTGTTATGGAGAGTTCACAAAGAAACATTTGAGGAAAGATGAAGCGGTACTAGATCTGACTGCAGCTTCATCACAAACTGTTTTCATAATGCTTTGTCTGGAAATGACAAAAAAAAAATTTCATATCAAAACTCTGTTTCCTATATATAGATGTTAGCCATAACAGTGGCTGATTCCTGAGAAGCATTAAAGGGCCATTTTAGAGAGCGGGTCAGAATTAGGGTTGAAAATAATCATTTTAATTTTAATTCACATTTGTTTTTTTGTATTGGCTTGATGAGGCCAACACGACAACATCATCCGCAAAGAGCAGAGACGAAATCGTGTTGTCACCAAACCTGACCCCCTCCGGCCCCTGGCTGCGCCTAGAAATTCTGTCCATAAAAATCATGAACAGAACCGGCGACAAAGGGCAGCCCTGCCGGAGTCCAACACGCACTGGGAACAAGTCTGACTTACTGCTTGCAATACGAACCAAGCTCCTGCTCCGGTCGTACAGGGACCGGATAGCCCTTAGCAAAGGGCCCCGGACCCCATACTCCCGGAGCACCCTCCACAGGCCGCCGCGAGGGACACAGTCGAATGCCTTCTCCAAATCCACAAAGCACATGTGGACTGGTTGGGCAAACTCCCATGAACCCTCCAGCACCCTGTAGAGGGTATAGAGCTGGTCCAGTGTTCCACGGCCTGGACGAAAACCACACTGTTCCTCCTGAATCCGAGGTTCTACTTTCTACACCGTCCCCGACTGCCACGCGATGCTGCAGAGGCGTGTCAGCCAAGACAGCCCCACAACATCCAGAGACTTGAGGTACTCAGGGTGGATCTCATCCACCCCCGGAATTTCTTGACTACCTCGGTGACTTCAGCTTGGGTGATGGACGAGTCCACATCTGAGCCCTCAGCCTCTGCTTCCTCAATGGAAGACGTGACAGCGGGATTGAGGAGATCCTCGAAGTATTCCTTCCACCGTCCAACGACATCCCCAGTTGAGGTCAACAGCACCCCACCTCTACTGTAAACAGCGTTGGTAGGGCATTGCTTACCTCTCCTGAGGCGCCGGACGGTTTGCCAGAATCTCTTCGAGGCTGACCGATAGTCCTTCTCCATGGCCTCACCGAACTCCTCCCAGGCCCGAGTTTTTGCCTCCACTACCACCCGGGCTGTAGTCCGCTTGGCCTGCCGGTACCTGTCAGCTGCCTCAGGAGTCCCACAAGCCAACCAGGCCCGATAGGACTCCTTCTTCAGCTTGACGGCATCCCTTACTTTCGGTGTCCACCACCGGGTTCGGGGATTGCCGCCTCGACAGGCACCGGAAACCTTATGGCCACAGCTCCGAGCGGCCGCTTCGACAATGGAGGTGGAGAACATGGTCCACTCAGACTCAATATCTCCAGCCTCCCTCGGGATCCGGTCGAAGCTCTGCCGGAGGTGGGAGTTGAAGATCCCTCTGACAGGAGACTCGGCCAAACGTTCCCAGCAGACCCTCACAGTACGTTTTGGTCTGCCGAGTCTGTCCAGCTTCCTCCCCCGCCATCGGATCCAACTCACCACCAGGTGGTGATCGGTTGACAGCTCCGCCCCTCTCTTCACCCGAGTGTCCAAGACATACGGCCGGAGGTCGGATGAAACGACCACAAAGTCGATCATCGACCTATGGCCTAGGGTGTCCTGGTGCCACGTGTACTGATGGACACCCTTATGCTTGAACATGGTGTTCGTTATGGACAAGCTGTAACTAGCACAGAAGTCCAATAACTGAACACCGCTCGGGTTCAGATCAGGGGGGCCGTTCCTCCCAATCACGCCCCTCCAGGTGTCACTGTCGTTGCCCACGTGGGCGTTGAAGTCCCCCAGTAAAACGACGGAGTCCCCAGTTGGAGCACTTTCCAGCACCCCTCCCAGAGACTCCAAGAAGGCCGGGTACTCTGCACTGCCGTTCGGCCCGTAGGCACAAACGACAGTGAGAGACCTATCCCCGACCCGAAGGTGCAGGGAAGCGACCCTCTCGTTCACCGGGGTAAACTCCAACACATGGCAGCTGAGCTGGGGGGCTATAAGCAAACCCACACCAGCCCGCCGTCTCTCACCATGGGCAACTCCAGAATGGTGAAGAGTCCATCCTCTCTCGAGGAGTGTGGTTCCAGAGCCCAAGCTGTGCGTAGAGGTGAGCCCGACTATCGCTATTCGGAACCTCTCAACCTCACGCACAATCTCGGGCTCCTTCCCCACCAGTGAGGTGACGTTCCACGTCCCTAGAGCTAGTTTCCGTGTCCAGGGATCGGGCTGTCGAGGCCCCCGCCTTCGACTGCCGCCCGATTGTCTAAGCACCGGCCCCTTACGGTCCCTCCTGTAGGTGGTGAGCCCACGGGAAGGCGGCCCCACGTCGCTCCTTCGGGCTGAGCCCGGCCGGACCCCGTGGGGGGAGTCCCGGCCACCAGGCGCTCGCATACGAGCCCCAACCCCGGCCCTGGCTCCAGGGTGGGGCCCCGGCTGCGCCATACCGGGCGACGTCACGGTCCTTTGATTTAGTCTTCTCATAAGGGGGTTCTGAACCGCTCTTAGTCTGACCCGTCGCCTAGGACCTGTTTGCCTTGGGAGACCCTACCAGGGGCATATAGCCCCGGACAACATAGCTCCTAGGGTCATTTGGGTACTCAAACCCCTCCACCACGTTCAAGGTGGCAGTTCAAGGAGGAGATGCACTTCAGCATGCACTGGGACGGTTTGCAGCCGAGAGTGAAGCGGCTGGGATGAGAATCCGCACCTCCGAATCCGATCCCTTAGAGATAGGGTGAGAAGCTCAGTCACCCAGGAGGAGCTCAGAGTAGAGCCGCTGCTCCTCCACATCGAGAGGGGTCAGCTGAGGTGGCTCGGGCATCTGTTCCGGATGCCTCCTGGACGCCTTCCCGGGAAGGTGTTCCGGGCGCGTACCACTGGGAGGAGACCCCGGGGAAGACCTAGGACACGCTGGAGAGACTATGTCTCCCGGCTGGCCTGGGAACGCCTCGGTGTCCCCCCAGAAGAGCTGGAGGAAGTGTCTAGGGAGAGGGAAGTCTGGGGTTCTCTGCTTAGACTGGGGTGGTGTTAGCGCAGGAAGAGGGAAGAGGGAAGCCTGGGGTTCTCTGCTTAGACAGGGGTGGTGTTAGCGCAGTGGATAAGACGCATGCCTGTGGTGTGGGAGACCCGGGTTTGAATCCACTGTGAACCGCCAGTGTGTCCCTGAGCAAAACACTTAACCCCTAGTTGCTCCAGAGGCGTGCGACCTCTGACATATATAGCAATTGTAAGTCGCTTTGGATAAAAGCGTCAGCTAAATGAATAAATGTAAATGTAATGTAAATGACTGCTGCCCCCGCGACCCGGCCCCGGATAAGCGGAAGAAGATGGATGGATGGATGGATGTTTTTTTGTGTGTGCAAAAACTTCATTAACATAATAAGTAAACCTCAAGGAACATATTAAAATAATAATAATCCATGACATGACCCCTTTAAAATTACAATTCTAATATTAATGACTTTCAATTTCACATGATGCCAAGTCTCAATTTCAGTTTTATTTCAATGAATCATGCAGCCCTACTGCAAAAGAACTTTGGACTTGCATTCCAAGGTATAATGATCACTTTGATCAGTTACGGAAGTAACTGGTTTTGCTAGTTGATTAGCTTTGTTTGTGATGTTTCTGTTATTAAATTCTTGCCAGAATGAGTTGCAGTGTTGACCAGACTTTATGCCTATAGTCAGAACTCTTGACTACACAAGACTAGTTTTATTCTTGCTTGGTGTTTTATTTCCCCGCAGAAAATAGCGATTGTAATATGATGGTTTCTCTTTATAGACTCAAAGGGTTGAGATTCTAAGGTCTTTAATAGCCAAAAAGAATTCCCAGGACTGTCAGACTACTCTTGACCTAGACAGTGTTGCCAGAGAAACCGAAGGATTCATGCCACAAGACCTGCACCTGCTTCTCGAGAGGGCCATCCATGCCAACACTCTACACAGCAGGAACAATGGCAGCTCTAAAGGCGAGTGCTTAATCTAGTTTTATATCTTTCTAGGATTCAGCTGTTTTGCTGAAATCTAAGCTTCCTGCTTTCACAGATCTGAACTATAAGGACTTCAGACAGGCCCTTCAGGGCTTCACCCCACCCTCCCTCTGGGGGGCTCAGCTGCAGACTCCCAGCGGGGCCAGCATGGAGCGTATCGGGGGACTTCATCAGGCACGTCAGCTCCTGATGGACATCATACTGCTGCCAGCTAAGGTACAGCTGCCCCTGTGCACAATATGTCAATTTAAGTGGAAGATTAAAAATCCAATACATGTACAAAGAACAATTATCATAATAACTGTGTGTTGGAACAGTCAAAAACTGTGTGCTGGAAGTAACGGTCTATTGTGTCCAGTACCCGCTGCTGTTCTCCAGTCTGCCCATGCGTCAGTGCTCTGGGGTGCTGCTCTATGGAGCTCCAGGCACAGGCAAGACCCTACTGGCTGGAGCTGTAGCCAAAGAGAGCGGCATGAACTTCATCAGCATCAAGGTAAGGGGATGTGTGTGTACTGATATCAAATTAATGTATTGTATAAATATGTAATGTACAGTTATTTATATTTATGTATTGTGATGCCATGTGTTTTTCTCCAGGGTCCTGAACTTCTCAGCAAGTATATTGGTGCCAGTGAGCAGGCGGTTAGAGATGTGTTCCAGAGGTCTGTCCAAAGGCAGAGTCTCTTTTGTATGACATATACAGTAGTAGCAGTTCACTAGAGTCCTCACTGAATCTGTGTCTGTGTCGCTGCAGGGCTCAACTAGCTAAACCTTGCATACTGTTCTTTGATGAGTTTGACTCTCTGGCCCCTCGAAGGGGTCATGACAACACAGGGGTCACTGACCGTGTGGTTAATCAGCTGCTTACTCAGCTGGATGGAGTGGAAGGACTGACAGGTAATCAAATCTTTTACAGCAACAGCTAGAGGTTCTTCCGTTTTGACCTGCTTCATGGTGTCAGTTTGTTCATCTGTGTGCAAGTGGGTTGTTGACATATAACACATCCATGGACTTTTTTTCCCCAAATCAACAGCAGATTTTATGTTATGATTAAAAGAACCAAAGACTTAAACTACTTCAGTCTGTGTGCATTGAATTTATTTAATACATGATTTTCACAATTTGAGTTGACACTCACTTCTACGCGACATTCTAATTTTTTGAGAAGCACCTGTATAAGGTAGCAATACAATTTATTAATATAAAAACTGTATAATTATATTACAGTTAGACAAAAAAAAATATTTAAAGCATGTCACACCACTGGACTTGGACTTGTTGAAACTGCTTGAAATTGTATGTTAACTACCCAGGTAGTTCATTCAACAACAATTCAAAAACAAGTTTCATGGTAGCTATGGTTATTGCTTATAGCAACTTCACAATCTTTATCAGTAAGAAAGATTAACCTAAAGATGTTAATTTTGCTAAATTAATACATTTAATTCCAAATTTATAAGTGACGTGAAATACAGCCAAGTATGGTGACCCATACTCAGAATTTGTGCTCTGCATTTAACCCATCCAAAGTGAACACACACACACTGTTAACACACACGGAGCAGTGGGCAGCCATTTATGCTGGGGCGCCCAGGGAGCAGTTGGGGGTTCGATGCCTTGCTCAAGGGCACCTATGTTGTGGTATTACCGGCCCGAGATTCGAAACCACAACCCTAGGGTTAGGAGTCAAACTCTCGAACCTTTATGCCATGACTTGCCAAGCACTTCCTTACTGAGACCGTAGAGCAAAGCCAGTTTTCTGGAGTGCATTTATGATCTTTAAAAGATTGCATTGTTGTACTTGTGAGATCTCTGAAATCGCTAGTTTCTTATTTTTAGGGGTGTATGTGTTGGCTGCCACCAGTCGTCCTGACCTGATTGATCCTGCTCTATTAAGACCTGGGCGACTGGACAAATCTCTCTACTGCCCTCCTCCTGATCGGGTCAGTGTGGCATATATCAGCTTAAACTCTTTATACCTCTAACGTCAACCGTATACATTCACTGATTTATCTGTATATCTGATTTTATCTGTCCTTCAGGAGGCCCGGCTGGAGATCCTGAAGGCTTTGACTCATTCTGTGCCACTGGCTGCAGATGTGGACTTGGAGCAGATTGCTGTGGCAACAGAGCTGTTCACTGGAGCTGACCTAAAGGCCCTTCTCTATAACGCTCAGCTAGAGGCGATCCACAGCAGCCTGGGGCCCAACATTCTCCATGTATGTTACACACAAACTCAAACATGCACACTCGTACAGATAAAACCCTAACCCCAAGATTAGTGGCTAACCTATATGGATTTTTCAGTGGCTGATGTCCATATCTAAAGATCAGCGAACAATGGTCAACATATATACTGCTGTTCAAAAGATTGTTTTTGAAAGAAGTCTGAATTCATTTGGCCAAAAATACATACATATGTGACATATAATTCCAATTTAAAATAACTGTTTTCTATTTGAATATGGGATTTATTTCTGTGATGGCAAAACTGAATTTTCAGCTCAGTACATCTTTGGTAGATTTTCAGCTTGCATGTGAAGCAGACTCTGTCTGTGTTTTATAGGATCTGGGCTCAGGGTCAGACAGTGATGTCAGCCTCTCATCCCTGATCTTCCTAAACCATAGCAGCGGGTCAGATGACTCGGCTGGGGAGGGGGACACAGGGTTAGAGCACTCTATGGTTCTGCTGGACCCCAGTGAACTCCCACCTGAGGACCCACGCCACAACATCTGGCGCCTTTACTTTGGAAGCTCCTTTGAGTCTGAACTGGACAACCAGTCTCTGTCTGAACTGGTGGGACACTAAATTTCCAAATGGACTTGTTATGGATTATTATTTACAATTGTGTATAAATCAGTGTTATAATATTTCAAAGGTCTTCTTGATGTAATTGATTAGATGATTTAACACTTTTTGAGCTGCTTATGTGACCGTGACGTTCGGTTTGCTCTGCTCCCAGAATTTACAGTGCCTGTCTGGACCGAATTCAACTGCCCCCGACCTGACAGGGGCATCAGTGAGGGATCCAAACTCCTGTCGTGCCCCAGTTTTTATGTCCTGTCTGCAGGACGGCTTTCAGGAACTGACACATGACCATTCAGAATGCCTCAGAGCAGAAGTCAACACTGTTAAGAACAGTTACCGCAGAAACCCAGTCAGTTACCTTTCTCACCCATCATGCATCCATCCATCTTTATACATCAAATTTCCTATCTATCCATTGTAACATTTATCTATCTCTTTTCATCCATCTGTCATACAGTTAATATTATATATATAGTATACATCTAGTTTTTGTTTAGTGTACACCCATCAATCCATACATGCATGCATGTGTCCATCCATGGATATGTGCCTCCGATTTTCTCTTACATTCATCCATTCATTGCTATATCTCTCATCCATTGGTAGTACAGTATTCCATTAGTTTTTCCATCCATCCATCATGTCAATCTAGGTTTTCCATCCACCTGTCCTTCCAACCCCATCCATCCATTGCTATATGACTCAAGTTTTTGTTCTCCTATTCATCCATTCATCTGTACATGCATTGATCCACACATTGATATACCCCTCGAGTTTTCCAAAACATGCATGCATATATCCATCCCTCTATTGCTAGTATCCCTATAGTTTTCCCATCCATCCATCCATTCACCAGAGGACTGTATTAGAGTGTGTAGCAGTGTATAGTCACTGTTCCTGCTCAGTAGATGAAATCTGCTGTTCTTCTGTGTTTATAGGATGAATCATCTCTGGTGCAGACTGGTCCCAGTAAACCTGGCTCTGTCATATGCCAAACTCACCTAATCTCCGCTTTGGCTAACACTCGAGCATCTGTCAGCAGAGAAGACTGGAGGAGATACAATGAACTGTGAGTTACACAGTGCTTCATTCACATAAATCACCTGAAATATAGTGTAAGCACAGTCACACCACTGCATTGCTAAATCACATATTTGTGTTGGTTTTCTCCTTCTGTTATACAGATATGAGTCTTATGGAGCCTCAAAGGAAGGCAAGTCTCAGAGCACTGCTTCGTTTAAAGCAGGTCAGCGGGTGACATTGGCTTAATGAGAGCCTTGCATAAAATATTACAGTTTAGGGCATTAAGAATGTGAAAAGATTTTTGCCTGAGATTCTTGTGTGTGATACGATCAACTTGGGTTTGTATCACAAATTCATGTTTTTTTCTACTTCTCTTGCAAATGTATACTTATGATGTTTTGATGTTAAGTAGAGGAGGAATGAATCAGGATTTGACTTGAATTCAGTCACACTGAACAAATAATTTAAAGATAATTATGAAGTTCATCAAGTGATGTGTTTGCTAAATTTGCTTCGCTTCCGTAGGCAATATAATGTAAAAAATAAAAACAGAAAACAAATGTAATATATGTAATTAACTTTTTAATAAATGCCAATTCTACTGTGAAATATTTGTTTAATTTATTCAGTGCCTCTAATACACTGCACAAAAACATGACACAGTATAACTGGAAAGTAAATAGCAATAGAATTATAACTAATTGTATGTTTTTATTTTATTGGTTTTTTTTTTTTTTTTTTACATCTACTGTCGTTGCTATTTGTCTAGCATCCTCGTGAAGTGATACTTACCATTACCTGCAGGTGGCAGTATATTCCTACTCTCCAAGAGCCAGTTTGGTGTGTTGCAAATTCTTCTATGGATACTTCTCAATCTGTATTCAAAGACCTCTGTGTCCTTCTCTTTGTAGAAGAGAAGAATCTTCTATTTCATCAGCCATAACGGCCTCCGGCTTATTCTGTGGATAACTGACATCTGCAGACCCCCAGGATCTGAGTTCTCCCAAACTGATTTTTCAATTTTTTCATAGTCTTCAGTTCCCCTTAGCACATGCCCTGGAGCTACAGCTGTCTCAGCACGTTTGATTATCATTAATTTTTTTCAGCTCATTATCAGTTTTGTCCTCATGTGAGCTGGATTTCCTTCTCACACATCATTGAACTGAATTTAGAGTTGCCGCAAGACACACCATGGCTCACACATATACGGCCTGATGCAGCACTTTCTGCTGAGTTAAATATAGCAGCCTTTGTTCTGGCCCCTGCTGTTAGTATTGTATGGGCTTGCGCTAAGGACCACATGAGCACGGAAGACCCATTCAACCAAATCTCGGCCAAAACAGACAAAAAACAAGTGACATCATAGACTCAGGATAGTATCAGTGTGTAATAAACTGTGATTTTAATCCTAAGTACAGCATTAACATAATGGAAGAACAGTTCTGATGCCTTGTGGACAATGCATAGAATTAGAAAAGCTAGCTATTCCTCCTCAAACTGCCTGTTTTTACCTCAGTTTGTTCTTGATCTTTCCTCAAATGCTTGAAGCAAACTGCCAAAATCTGCCTTTCATGTCAGGAGGGTTGTGGGCCTATTTTTCTACCCTCAGCAGTTCCCTGATCTCTGAATTTTAACACATGCTTTGAAACAAAAGCCCAGTAGGCTACAGTCTAAAGGGGGCTCTTGTGCAAAACATGAGTGTGAAGATTCATTTTAAGATAGACGTCTTAGATTGATAAAATAAGGCCCTCATATTAAACGACTGGTTCACCAATAGATATAATTCTGTCATTATGAACTCACCCTCATGTTGTATCTTCATTTGCATTTTTTTACAGGTTTGGAACAACATGAGGGTGTCATGTTGTTCCAAACGTGTAAAAAAAATGCAAATGAAGATATTTTACAGAATGTCTTTTAGATGACAGTAAATTATTGACGTGAATTCAACTCCAGAACCGTCGGTGTTGTTTGCACCTGGTCATTCCCTGCGTTTTCGCTGATCGATCGGATATCTGTCTGATTTGTTAAAACTTTCCATTTACACTTGGCCACAAACGTGTCAACGCAAAACGGATGTTAAATCCGATTTTAAATTCCCGCGCTATATTTAAATGTAACGAAGTTCACGTTAATGAAATCAAAATATAAAGGCTGCATTTAATTATCAGCTCATTTTTCAAGATCAAAGAGAGTGCGCAGCATCAGCACTGTTTGTCTGACTGTTAATGAAGATGATTGTGTGTTGAGCGTCTGCGTCAGTTTCAGTCGCGACAGTTCGCGCGTCGGCTTGCTGAAGAGATGCTCAGCTGAGCTAACGTTATTCGTCCGCGGCGGTGCAAAGACACGAGCCGTTTGTTCACAAGTAATTTAGTTAACAAACGATACTTCAGTCAGAGCATCACCATCAATAAATACCTACTTTTAGTTTGATCTGTGATTTCAGAAGACTTGTAATACAGTGCACGAGTCATGTGGACATTTACAAATGTAATATTGATTTTATTGGTCTTGTCGCCATGGGATAGTATGAAAATGACATTTTGGAAATGTTACATTATTATTCATCTTTATTCATTAAAGACAAAATCAGATAGTCTTTGGGTAATTTGGGATTTTGGTAATTTTTTTTTTATTCATAAGGCCATTGTAGTCACTCGTCAGGCCGGTTAGCTCAGTTGGTTAGAGCGTGGTGCTAATAACGCCAAGGTCGCGGGTTCGATCCCCGTACGGGCCATTGAGCTTTTTGGCGGTGTGGGTCAATCATAGAGTGTATAAAAACAGGTGTAAATACATATAGAAGAATAACGTTCAAATCTTGAAACATTTTGTTGTCTGTTTCAAATTGGAACAGGATTTTTGAAGAAATTTGAAAGCCACTGAGACCAGTGAAAGTGAAAATGTGAATAGTGATAGTGCAACAATGAATTTTTTTTGTCCACTTAAAATGCTGACTAAGACAAGAACACATTTTGGATTTAGGACAGCGTTGATGAAAGGTTTTATTCTCATAATATTCCCATGTGTATATTCTTATGACACCATGTCCTTGTCTGTGAAAGTAAGCTTCCCCTAAATTGCCATGATAGTTCACTGCCCATTGCCAGTCCTTTATTATTATTATTATTATTATTATTATTATTATTATTATTAATCTATCAAGTTAAATACACAAGCAGGCATTTTTTAAGACATCTAGGTTAAGTTTTTAACCCCTTCTCACAAGACATTGCCATCTAAAATCATCCATCCATAATATTACTTTATTTATCAATGTTAGTAGCTTTTCTTTTTTCAACTCTGTCTACAACACCAGCATTCCAGAGACTTTTCTTTAGTGTTGCAGAACCTGCTGCGTGACACAGACTTTCAAATAAATCTGCCAATTGCCAAATTAGGGCATTTTAATTAACAAGCTGACCAAATTTACTTGTCCACTTGCAAAGATGTCCATCCAAGCCTTCCACTACTCCTTCTGTCCTTGTTAAATCCATGGAAGAACTGCACACATTCATGGAACATTCTTCTCTCAGCAGAGTAATTTAGGCCTAATTGTTGCCATTTTTAAAAGCAAAATTGAACAGACGATATGCAAGTGTAAAAGTGTTAATAAACTGTTTTTATTTTTATTTTTTTATTTTTTTTATTAAACACTTAGTGAAGTAGCATTAACATGATATTTTGAGTGAAATGCTACTTTGTAAACACATAGCTACAAAGATCTTGTAATATAAAAGGAGTGAATTTCATTGACAACTTCAATCTTTTCTGGGGCCATAGACAATTGTTTAAACCGGATGGCCTCCACCCAAACAAACTTGGTGCTAGAGTGTTTAAGGACAATATCTACTTTTCCCTCCGTCATCCTTCAGCAGAGTGTGTCAATCCATTCAGCACACACACACCAGGTCCGAGTCATCATGTTGTTGACATATCTCACAAGGACACTGATAACACCAAGCAGCCAAAACAAACACTGCTCATGGACACTATCCCGACTGAGCCCTGCCCACAGACCTCCTCAAAGACTGACTGTGATGTATCAAAACAGTTACAAGATTCAGCACCCAGGGATTACTTTCTGGAAAACAGCCAGGGAAGCCAGGACAACATATCACAGCCACCGGAAACACCAGAGACACAGCCCATCTCGCCAGACACATTATCACTTTCTCCAGCATCTCCACTTCTATGCTTCTCACAGAAAATGGAGGAATTGGTTTATGCTGGGACTAAACTCTCTACTCACTTGCTGCAAGCCCGCAGATATCTAAAAAAAAACGGCAGGCCCCAAAACCACCAAAGCCTGTGGTCCCTGCTCATGCAAGATCTCTTCGACCACTGCCACAATGCCAGGGCCCAAACCCTCTATCTGCTGAAGGTGAACCAACAACTGATAGCAGCTCTCAGTGATATGTGTCGGGTCCCCGCTATAATAACAGCAACATTCACAAATGCCTACTGAACAAGCGGGAACCCAGTGTGCCTGTAGCTTTCTCTATTTCAGTTTTATCACGTGATAGACAGTAAACAGATAAACAGTAACTTAACCACATCAACTCTGGGGACCCACCGGTGGGTCCAATATTGCATATGCCTAATTCTCAAAAGATCTAAATAACAGCTGAAGTGGTTAAATAACACTCATACTCTTTTTGCAACTGCTGAGAGCCTGACAAACCCCCCAAGTCAGATTCCCAGTGAAATGCTATCAGACAGCAAATGCAATGAGTTTGCATCCTTCTTTTCTGAGAAGATCATCAATATCAGAAAGGCGATTAGCACATCCTCAAGTAATGCAGAGGTCAGACAGATTAGGCCACAATATCAAAAAGATACTATGGCGATTTTTGAAGCAATTGATAGCAGGTTGATGATTTTAGGTGCTGCACTATGTCTTCCAGAATTTTGCTATCTTGACACACTTCCCACATCTTTTTTCAAAAATGTGCTTAACTGCTTAGAAGCAGATCTTTTAGAAGTGGTGAACGTCTCACTTCTTTCTGGGACATTTCCAAACTCCTTAAAAAATGCAGTTGTTAAGCCCCTCCTGAAAAAGAGCAATCTTGATAACACCATTTTGAACAATTTTAGACCAATATCTAATCTTCCTTTTATAGGTACAATTATAGAAAAGGTCGTTATTAATCAGCTGAACAAATACGCATCACAGCACAGAGACAGCACTCATTAAGATAATAAATGATATTCACTTAAATTGTGACTCTGCCAAAATATCGGTGCTGGTATTGCTAGATCTCAGTGCTGCATTTGACACTGTCGATCATAACACTACTAGAGAGACTGGAAAACTGGGTCGGGCTTTCTGGGATGGTACTCAAATGGTTCAGGTCATACTTAGACTTATGCTCTCCTAGACTCACATAATAGCCTCTCCCTTCTAAGTGGACGTCCATGACATGCGGAGTCCCACAAGGGTCAATTCTTGCACCGCTCTTGTTTAGCCTGTATATGCTTCCACTAAGTCAAATAATGAGAAAGAACCAAATTGCCTATCACAGCTATGCTGATGATACCCAGATTTACCTAGCCTAGCCTTATCTCCAAATGACTACAGCCCAATTGACTCCCTCTGCCAATGCATTGATGAAATTAATAGTTGGATGTGCCAGAACTTTCTTCAGTTAAACAAGGAAAAAACTGAAGTCATTGCATTTGGAAACAAAGATGAAGTGTTCAAGGTGAATGCATACCTTAACTCTAGGGGTCAAACAACTAAAAATCAAGTCAGGAATCTTGGTGTGATTCTGGAGACAGACCTTAGTTTCAATAGTCATGTAAAAGCAGTAACTAAATCAGCATACTATCATTTAAAAAACATTGCAAGAATTAGATCTTTTGTTTCCAGCCAAGACTTGGAGATACTTGTTCATGCCTTCATCACCAGCAGGGTGGACTATTGTAATGGGCTCCTCACCGGCCTTCCCAAAAAGACCATTAGACAGCTGCAGCTCATCCAGAACGCTGCTGCCAGGATTCTGACTAGAACCAGAAAATCTGAGCATATCACACCAGTCCTCAGGTCCTTACACTGGCTTCCAGTTACATTTAGGATTGATTTTAAAGTACTTTTACTCGTATATAAGTCACTAAATGACCTAGGACCGAAATATATTTCAGGTATGCTCACTGAATATAAGCCTAACAGACCACTCAGATCATTAGGATCGAGTCAGTTAGAAATACCAAGGTTTCACACAAAACAAGGGGAGTCCTCCTTTAGTTACTATGCCGCCCGCAGTTGGAATCAGCTTCCAGAAGAGATCAGATGTGCTAAAACACTAGTCACATTTAAATCTAGACTTAAAACTCATCTGTTTAGCTGTGCATTTATTGAATGAGCACTGTGCAATGTCCGAACTGATTGCAATATATATTTTCACTTTTTTTTTTTTTTTTTTATGTAAAATCATTTTCTAACTGTTTTAAATAAGTACAGTTTTAATAATTTTAAAAGTTTTAAAATTGCTTGTTTTACTCTTGTTCATTATTATTTTACTTTCTTTTATGTAAAGCACTTTGAATTACCATTGTGTATGAAATGTGCTATATAAATAAACTTGCCTTGCCTAAACAACAGAATCATGGGATAATGTCTGCATAATGTGGGACTGGGATCATCTTGCTGCATCATTTCTACTCAATGACCTGCAACAGCGAGAGCAAATATATTTGCTGTTCAAGCATGCACCCTCTGTAAGAGAGAGAGAGAGAAAAAAAAAGATTCTTCTCTGTGTTTGAAGGATGTTAAGTACAAAGGTTTTATATGATCTAGCTTTAATAAGAGAGGCTTAGTTAAATTCAAGAATAGAACCTTTCTAGATGTTCAAAGATAACATGCTTGTAAACTGAATTGCATGTTAATACAAACCTGTAGGTGAATTGTTGAGGTTGAAACAGCCATCAGGTGTTTCAGGAGGCAGTGATGGCAGTGAGCAGGAGGATCTAGCATCTATAAATGCTAGAGTTACACACACCAGCAAACTGTAGATTATTGTCACCCTGGCCCTGTTATTACCACACATAGCTGTAAAGAACACTCTGAGATGCCCTGCGTCTGCTCAGAGTCAATCATTTTAGCCAGAAGGCTGCGATGGCCAGTGTTTTTTGTTTGTGGGTAGCAATCCGCTTTCTTAGTTGTGTAATAGGAGAGGTACAAGGGTATAGACTTCTCCTGGATACCACTATTCATTGACAGTGGTTCCCACAAGATCATAAAGAATCTATACACAAAACATACAATACACAGTATATATATATATATATGTATATCAGGAGTGCAGAGTTTATCTCTGAACATACTCAAACCAGCTAATCAAGGTCTTCAGGATAAGTGTAAACTTCCAGGCAGGGGTTTTGGAGCAGGATTGGACACCAAAAGATTATTAGGTAATGTAAAGACCACATAATGAAGAAATGATGAAACACAAAATTGAACTGGAATCAATCTTTAATGTAAACAGCAGGATGTTGCGTACTTAAACCTATAACAAACATGAGGGGTGAAAAAAAATCATAAAACATAATACCCACAATCTTAAATTAACAAAGAATGTTCAAATGAAATTTGACCGCCCTGAAAATTAAATTTATAATACTGACTACTTGGCAGCAATCACGAATATCACAAAAGTTTATACCAGCTTACAAAAACAGAAGCTCAATATTGCTTTGGAATGTTACAGCAGTCTGCCATGAGTCTGGTTGATGTGAAGTGAAGGAAAGAGCTATATCTACATGCCTGCATTATAGTCAGACAATGACAACAATGTATGCGCAAAGCAGGTATGGTTTAAGACAAAAGAGGCAACCTCTTGCATGAAGCTGCCTATTTAATTTAACAGTCTACAGTAGAAGAGGCATGAATGGGATATTTGGAGAAATCATTAAGAACAAACTTGGACTTCGCTAGCAATATAGCTGCCGCTTGTTGGAGTGAAAAACATACTACACTGAGTGCTACATGCCACAATCCCCTACACTTCTTTCACACTCTACAGGGAGCATCCCACTCCGAACAGCCAGAAATCATGATGGGACAAAGAATTTTAAAACATAACATTTCTAAACCATGGCAGGTGGGCTATTTTAGGAATGTAACCATTCAAAGAGATGCAATGGGACTAGGGTGGTTTAGGACCTGAGGACCAGTTTGTGGTGGTGGTTCTTCAACCACACCAGATGGTTCATAGGCCGTGCAAGCCAAGTCCATTAAGTTCAGCAAATCCATTTTGATGAGGCGCACTAGAGAGCCAAGTTTAAGCAGGAAAGAGATGTCTGTTTATTCTTTTCTGTAACTTTTTGTAAAAGTCCTTCTTCCAGTATGCATTTAGGAAAAATCAGTCAGTCCAGTGAAAGGAGATTAGTTGCAGTCATAAACAAAGTCATAATTGCTTGGCTCTTTGGGGATCGGGGGAGGAACTTCAGGGATTTGGATGTTCTCCAGGTCCAGGAGGCGGAGCTTCATCTCCATGTTGAGAAGAGTGTCCATGTCTGAGCGAGTGAACTCACTGGTCATCTCCTTCCCCAGCAGTGCATTCAGCCCATCTGTCCACACACAGTACTGAAAATTGGCCAGAAAACATGACATTAAACCACAGCATGTGCAAAGTCCAAATCACACCAAAGAGGGACAACAGCTACAGCTTCGCAGCTTGTGGTTGGCATTTGCTCACCTCATGTTTGTCAGGGGCAATGAAGTTTAGATACTCATCAGATTCGTAGAGGACAGAGAAAGCCAGCTCCAGCAACTCCTAAAGAAGGAAAGAAAATTGACACCGTCTGTCAAATGCTAATGGGGCTGCTGTGTTTGTGTGCCTTTTGAAGATCTTCTCTGAACATATTACAACAGCAGATGGTCCAATCTGGTGTGTGTGTGTATGTGTGTGTGTGTGTGTGTGTGTGTGTGTGTGTGTGTGTGTGTGTGTGCGCGCGCATGTGTGTGCGTGTGTGTGTGTGTGTGTGTGTGTATGTATGCGGGCCTCTCCTGCCGGGCAACAAGAGACAACAGTAGGATGATCAGCACAGGAAGTGCATCAATGTTTGAAGTAAAAAAAACTTAAATCTCATTGACAACATTGAAAATACATGGGGTTGCTGTCAGGCAATGTATCTAGTGCAACTGCACTTTGTTAACAACCCTTTCAAAATTATGGGCATGCAAGTAAAGTCATTCAAGTAAGAAGAGGTTCAGTTGGACAACAAACTAATTCTCTTTGTGTCACATTCTAAATATCTAAAACCCAGATCTTATTGACACTTTTCAGACCACCTGACCGGTCTACATACTGGTCTAGGATGGTAAATAAGATGGTACCAAAGCACAGAAAAGAATGTATTTTGTGGCAAACACTGAGTTCGCTAAAGGCATTATTGGTGCAGTGCTTCTCAGCCTTTACAGAATCTGCCCTCACATCAACTGGGTCATCTTACCTAAAAACAAAAAAACAAAACAAAAAAAAAACAGATGAAATTGGATCATCCAAATGGCTTAAAGGATCATTGGATGAGAGCTACATCATCATATCCAAAATGAGAGCAGACAATCATTTCTGACCCCTCACATTCTGCCCACAGAACCTTCCCGCTATTCCATGCATAGAGGAGATCAGAGACAATCGAGACAATAGAAACAGAAAAGTCTCTTCTTCTGCAGTTGATGAGAGAAATGATTTTTCAAATCAAATTCCTATTCCTATTAAGATCATTCTTGCTTAAAGAAAAAACAAAGAAACAATGTTGATGCACATTATTCGTTTTAGCGTCTGTGTCATCAGGACTAGGGGGGAGATCCAAGGTATGCTGGATATCCTATCCTCAAGTTTAAATCAATTTCATCAAAAGGTAGTCATTTTTTACAGTCATGGCATAAATTTGACATTGCCTGGTTTGTTCTGTGAGAAGAAGAAAGGGTGACTTTCAAACTGAAGTGAGCTGATGATCATTACTCACAGAGCTACAAGGCATAACTAATGCATCATTTGTCACCAAGCCACGCACCAGTGAATCAAAGGAAAATTTGATCTTTTGATACTCAAGAGCATTTTTTGTTCTCTGTCATCAAGCACGCACAAAAAGACTCACCTTGTTCTGCTTCAGAGCTCCCTTTTCCTTCATGTGTGGGCAGTCTTTACCAGTGACAACAGCTTTGATATCAGCTACAGGAACTGTCACAGGGAGCAAAGAAAAAATAATAAGTCAAGCTGTAGCTGTCTCAATCCCATCTTTATAAAGTGAAGCCACCACACCGTGCTCAGAATTCAGACTGTACTCACGTTTGTCCTGTAGGGAATCATGTGGTACCTCTCCCTGAGGGCTCTCCTCCAGATCCCCATAGTGGAGAACTTTATGATTGGGCGACAGTCGGCAGTACCAGAACTTGTCTGTAAAGAAGCATAACAGTGGGTGAGTCTTTCATTCTAGTACAATGCTTAATATTCTTTGGCTTTCCTTGCAAACTGGGCAAAGCCGTGGTTGGAAAATTGTCTCCCAATCCCTTCCTGACGCTTCCTGTGCCCCGCCGAAAGTAGACACTGCCAGGACCGCTCCCATACAGCCTAGAAGGCCATGGCTGGCACTCGACCCTGGTACCTGAATCCAAATCCTAATTACTGGGAATAGTAGTTTGGCAGAATAAAAAAACACTGTGGGATGAAAGAGTGTCCTTCAGGGTGGCACTTCACAGGCTGCATATACACAAACCTAAAGAGATAAGGAGTGCTCAGTAAACCGCTTTATCACTGCACACTTTCTATATCTTATTAACAAACCAGCTCAATAGTCTGTTTATCCATGAATACAAATGTGCGATGAACAACCAGCAGATACTGCAGCCAACAGCCATCTGTGAGCCCATTCTGAGTTGTCAGAACAGATAAGTGCAGAATGGTTTAATATGCATGCAGTGCCACATGCATGATGAAAAACGGGCTTCCTTTGTAGATGCTTTGCTGGCTTTCTATTCTAATTGATGATATACGCAAGTCAAGAAACAGGGAACGATGTGGATGTCATTTTTATTTAAGCGATGCATGTGCTTCAGTGCTCTTTCATACATGCACTTAAACCTGAATCTAGGACTAAGAACATAAAATCTCAATAACCTTAAGATGGACACTGTATGGAAGCAGAGTCATGAGCAAGGATAAAAAGTATTTAACTAGATCTCTCAAGAGTTTAGCTCCAGTCGGCTCCAAATCTAAACCTGTAATTCTGAAGACTTTGATTAACTAGTTCAGGTGTTTTGAACCAGGGTTGAAGCTGGAAAAGGTCTTCCAAAAAGTCACAAAAAAAGAGAACAAAAGTCTAAAATGTTTTAGAGAATTAACGGCACAGGATTAGATTTGAACATTATTCTTAAAGCTAAGCCTCAGGCAACCTCTGTAATACTTAAGATTCAAGGTAGGAACTGGACCGCTCGATTTGTACACCGTGAAGAGAGAGCTCTGCTATGGGGGAACAATAGGGAATACAAATGTCAATGTAGCACCCGTCAGAGTGTACAGCCACAGGTGCACTTCTTTCAGTTGCCTGAGACCAGTCCTTAAAAGCTTGCTGAAAAGGTTAGTTGTGCACAGAAAAAAGAAATCTTACAACATTGGGTTATCTTGGGATTAATGATACCTGAATTGTGGTGGCTTCATGTGGTTGGTGCTTTCTTTGGGGAACCTCATTGTAAAGATTGTATTAGGGAGCAGAACATACCCAAATGTTATCGAACAAGCCACTGAAATGTGATTCAGACTTGACTGACAAGTAAATAACTTTATCACAAAGGTTACTATTTGGGTTGGGTATTGTCTGAATTTGATCAAAAGACAAATACATTTTTAACAACCCCTTTTCACCAACAACAACAATAAAAAGACATGCACAGGAATTGATAAGTGGAATTGAAATTTTAATTTTACAACAAGTATTTGATTTCCTGACCTTAAGTATCCAATTCTGAAATTGGAATTGATTTTCGATTCCCAACCCTATTAACTATGGATTAACAATTAATTAAATACAAAACCTGTATCTCTGCTACAAAAAACCTGATATCCAATATTCTGTAGGATACCACAAACGTGGACATGGGCAAAGGTAAATATTCAATGCTATTTCATATGGCACATACACACTGACAATAATGAGTCACTGAACTACTGATAGGCTTACTGGAGATACAGGTTAAAGATATAGGTTCTATAATTCATTGAATATTGAATGAGATTCCCCACATGAATCACCAGCCACATGAAGCCACCTAAGTATCCAATCCTACATTATAAACATTTTGGAATTTGGAATTTCTCACCTTCTACTTGAAAATAACCACCACTATGATGCTCAAAGGTCAAGTGCCATTCTATTTAATTATTTTCAGTGAAAGTGAAAATAACCAAATGGAATTCTGAGTTACCTGGAATACTTTGAGTTTGGAAGTAGAAAATTTCAACACCCGAACATTCCCAACCCTGAATTTTCTAACTGCAACTCTGTTTACAAGAGGTTTCATTTTGCTGCCCAAAGCTTAACTCTGCTTAATCTTTTTGCACCGAGGCAACATGAGGCACATAGACCACTGGCAAATAATGACTTATCACATTTATTACATAATTTAAATTATGAGAGGGTGCCGTGCAAGTCATATTTAGTGCCACTAGCCTTCGGAAGATAATAGAATAGTTGATTGTGAGCAAAAATAATTCCATTCACACCAATGAAGGATTCATAATAAAAGAAAATGATGGCAATGAAACAGGCCAAGTGTGAAAAATCTCAAATGAATAAAAGAAGAGAAAAAGCAAGAATAAGAGATTCAGTGAGAAAGTGGGGACCCTAAGAGAGAGAAAAGAAGAAAGCGAGAGGCAGGCAGACGGATAGCAAAAGATAGACAAGGTGTCTAGTCTCAGAATCATCTAATCCTGTAGAAGTGTGATGAGTGTTAAATTATCCAGGCTAACTGATAAAGCCTCCCTCTGAGCTCAGCAGACAGCCCTCCTCTTCAGCGAGCCCGCGTAAAAAGCGAGAATACATTTGATGATCTTTCAACTCTCCAATCTGCGGCGTAAGCTTTATAACTCCCACCACTCAGCGCTTGTTTGAAATTGGCTTCATACTTCCGCTCTCTCAGCAACAGTCAAAGCTATTTTTCCACACTTGCTAAATCATGCCGTTGGTTTAATAATAGCACTCATAAAAATATTCATAGGACGTATACATTTCAGAGTGTTTAAGTTAGATAAAAGCTATCATGTGAGACACTTTATTATTAAGTTACTATACTAAGAGATTACTGAAATGCAAATGAAGAAAAAAAATGACCAATAAAGATCTCTAAATTCTGTAAATGAGAAGTAGCCCACACTCTTAAAAATAAAGGTTCCTAAAGGGGGTTTTCACCACGATGCCATAGAAGAACCAGTTTTGGTTTCCCAAAGAACCTTTGAGTTAAGTTTTTTTTCTTAGTGTGAAGAAAATTTTAATAATCTAAAGAACCTTCTTCCACTGTAAAGAACCTTTTGTGGAATGAAAAGGTTCCATGGATGGTAAAGGTTCTTTGTGGAACCATTGATGCCAATAAAAAACCTTTAGTTTTAAGAGTGCGGTAATGGTCACCAATGAAAGCTACACGTGAATAACCCCATTAAGTCAATCAGTTTACAAACTTAAGATGAGCACAATAAAGCTATGCTAGGCTCCAGTTAACTGCGTTTGAAACAGTTCAGCTGAAAGTGCATTCATTTTGAAGAGGAAAATTATTTTACTGTGCACTAAACAGACAAAATTCCACCAATAAAGCAAATTGTAAGAGGAAACTGAAGAGGAAAATGCTGTTACACTGCATAAACATGTTCAGAACAATGAGCACAAATTTATATTGTTTGCATGCTTGCATTTTCATTCATTTCTTTCACAAACAGCATCCTTTTTATGAGCCTCCTTGAGGGATTTGTCATGCAATATTCTATATTTTTCTACCACCACAAACAATCTGTCTCAGGCTTGACAAAGTTTAATGGTATGCAGGTGTTGGGATTGTATCTCAGTGGATGTTTTTGTGTGTTCGGGCTATCGAACTGCAGAAACAGGAATCAAGCAATAGACAAAATGTGGTGTTATTCATAGTTGCTGGTTAGGACGGAAACTTGGATTAACAAGAAAGAGGCAGCTTTGAATCTATGGTACCAAAAATATAAAAACTAACTTTCTCACCCTTATGTTCAAGTGTGTGTTTGTGTGTGTGTGTGTGTGTGTGTGTGTGTGTGTGTTTCTTACCCTGTCTCCTTCGGCTGCTGATCTTCCTGAAGCAGGTGCCCTCACACAAACGATTGAGGCGTTGCTGTTTGATCAACTCCATGATCTCCGGCTGGATTTTCTCCCTGAGCTCCCTGGAGAAACATCAGAGGATCACACAAATGCAGTTTAAAGTAGCCCACTTTACTGGCAGTTTACACAAAGCACGACTCATAAAATCACATACAGACTTGGTCTTTAGACATTTCTTTGTACTACAAGTCAGTAAGAGAAAGACCAACTTCCTTTTATCTAATTTTGCTAAAGCTACTGACAAATTGAATGTGCTGCTTTAGATCTAAAACAGGATTTCGAAATATTAATTAGCATTTAAAGGCCTCTCTAATGTTGTTTAGTTATTAAATAATTAATGAGAAAATGGCTTAATGAGATTGGCTTATCTGGTTTTTATATATATTTTTTTTACATAGAATTTTGCCATGGATTACAAAAACTGATCCTTGTGTTTCCAACATTATTTTAAAAGATACCTTTGAATAATACTAAACTAATGGAAAATACGGTCAAAAACCAAGCTGACAACAAATTGATATTCCTGTTATAGTGATTAGACTGAACAATAGATAGAACATGAAATCATGAGTGATATTTTCAGCATTTCATTTCTCAAACATTTGAAAGTTCATCATGGACACTTCCATTTGGCTGTTATATTACATGTGGATGTTACAGAATGTTCTGTGAGATTGTACATTCCAGCTCAAATGACACTACTGTAATGCAGTGGGTAATTTATTTAATATAGTCTCCTCTTAGTTTAATGAGTTATGATGAACTAATGTTTTCTTTATTGCCATTGCAATTTCAGTGGAAATTGCATTTAAAGGCTTGTTTTCAGTCATGAGTGGGACACAGGTGCAGTACACATGGACCAAAACGGAGTGCTTCAATTAACTGAAGAGTTTCCAGTGACTCACAGGATGGGCCGGGATTGGAAATCCTCCTGGTTCATCCTCTCAGATTGGCGCAATTTGAGGATCTCAGTGTAGCTCAGATTTTGCAGACGACTTTTAAACTGATCCAGAGAGTTAGGCTTGATCGTGAGAGCACGAGTGATCTGTTCCTTCACCACCTGCATCACCTGTAGCACATACACACAGTTCATCAGACCTTTGACGGAAACGGGTGAATATAATTGACATCAAAGCACCAAATTTTTTTTTCTGATCATGAGTTTAAAAACCTTACACCTAGTATTGTAGACATTTTGACTGATAAAGTACAGGCTTCATTCACAGAGAAAAGTTTTCAAAATAAATGAGGAAAAATGTTAAAACTGGACAAGAAAAAGAGTGAACGCTGCATGAAAAGAAATGATAAAAATCACTATATATATATATATGGGGAGCACAGTGAGGGATGAGTTGGGAAGCTGGAACAGAGTCTAGTTGCTATTTACTCATCCCAGTCATCCAGAGAAGCAGGTGCCGCTGGCTCCCGCAGCAGGATTAGATTAGGTTTAATTAGTGATAAGACTGGGACAGGGTCAGGGCCCCCTCCCAAATCACTAGGCTGATATGTCCGTGCTTGAAAAATGAGAGGTGTGATTGCTGGAGGAATAAACCGAGATGGCTCCATTCAAACAGCACAGTAGCATTTAAAGGGGAGGGGGTTTTGACAGCTGCAGGTGGGGGACGAAGAAGCAAATGTCTCCACTTGAAACAATCCCTTATGGCGGGGGAAGCAATTTTCTGAGCACATTTGCTGATTTTTCACGGTTCAGAATTAATTAATCCAAGGCTCTCTCTCACTTCCTTTTATCAGCCTCTTTAAATCAAGTCGTGATGGCTGAAATAGAAGCAGACCTTTTATACGTGAAGATGATGTGATATGTGGGAACAGTCGAATTTCAGCTACTTATGTGGTGGGTGGTGATATTTGTGAATAAAGCGGAAATGGACCTGTTTTTAGTCATACGCACTAAGTGTGTCAGCCTCACTAAGGAGGTGTGCGAGTCTTCAACTCCCCTTGCCATCCTTATTGTCTTTCCTTCGCCTCTCCTCTTCCATGCATCTAAATGCACAGAACACACTCGCCCACTGTGTGTCAGCCTGCAGATAATACAGTAACATACAGTGAGGAAGAATTAATGTGTGTGTATTTGTGCATGTTTGTGTGCTTTGAGTTGAAAAATTGAAAGTGCTCTTTAGACTAAGACTGTTTTACCGAATTGGACTATATATTTTGATTTAAACTGATACATTGGCGAAGTTATTATGCTAAAGGCATCTGTATTAATTTAATGCTTTTGGACGTCAAAGCTACAACGCCATTGGACAAATCAATTGCTTCCCTCAAGCACAACAAATGAGGGATTCATCTTAATATTAAAGTGTTTTTGACATATCTTTGAAAAAGTGAGTGGGCTTGTGGGATTTTGCCAGTCCCGTTAAAGGCCACGAATAGAGTTGTGACATTAAGCAATATAATATATAAAATACGCCACAATTTTTGTATACTGCCATCTTGGATTATACTGAGAAAAAAGTAAACAAATCCAGATTTTAGGGCCCTTATAGGCAAGTGCTATAAAATAGATTTATATCCCTTTATAATTTTATATTCGATAAACTAAAACCAATGCACATCCAAATGTGAAAAAAAACATAAACAGACAGAAACAAAAGGAACTAACCCAACATTAAAATTCATGCATTTTGTTAAAGGTGTACTATTTATAACCTTACCTTGCATCTTAACGCAATGCTTATGGATTGCAATACTTATGCATCAAGATGTGTAATGCTCAAAGCTGTCTATCTGGCCTAAGTGTGCATAGACACTGCAAAAAAAAAAAAAAAGCCATTACATAGCAACATGTAGTGGTCCACTAGTTGGTTTACCAGCACCTTTTTGCAGCTACACCAGTTTGCTCCCCTCCCTCGTCCAGACAGCCAATCAAAACTCTGCCCCTACTCAGGGAAGCGAGATTTATCACTCATGTCTTATTTTAATTATAACTTTGCACAGATATCCATCATAAATTCACATGTATGCCTCTCTGTTTTTCACACCAGCACATAATTAATAGTCGTATTTATTTCCTACCTGTAATTATGCAAAGGCCATTATTCAGTAGCATTATAAGAGTTTTTTATTGATTTAAGATGAATCACATATAAGTTTATGAGCATCTATGCTGTAAACAAAACCTAGAAAAGGATGCTTTTTATTTATGATACTGACAGTTTGTATGCAATTAGATGCATAATATACACAGAAATTGCCTTATTAAAACATTCTGCATGCCATTGCTAAAGCGAACAGTGGAAACAGCCACATCATTGTCTCAGCAGACTTGCCAAATCCTGCGATCCAACTTTACACTAAACCAATCCTAACCTGAGGCAATGTGGTAAGATTCCAATATGTTTGTCCATATCAAATACAATATGGCTACAAGATGCAACATATTAAATCAAAAACCATAGTCACTTAAAAATGGATAAATACATACATACATACAGCAAATTTAACATTATTACATAGACATACTGTGTGTCTGATGCAATCTTTGTCATGGAATACACTTGTCTGTTCACACACTTGTGACTTTAGTTTTAACATTCATGTTTAAATTAAATTATTCACTGTCACTTTCAGTATGGCTAAAAAGGTCACCCAACATGATATTCAAACTTTGGGCCATTTTAAAACCCCAAAATGTACAAAGTACGTACCTATTATTATTGCCAAAGTGTGTATGTTGATGTTCTAGCCATGACATTGCAGAAATAGACGGTGTCTAAAACAGAATTCCATTGCTTGTTGTGTATCTATCTCAATTTATGACAAAAACTCTGATTAACATGGAAAAGATCTGCTTAGGACATGGTGTTAGGATCAAACCCAAAACACTCTGACTGGCACACTTATTCTAAGTCAAAGCTGCTTAATTAGCCTAGTAGGTCACATCAACACTCAAATCTTTACTACAGCTGCATGAGTTGATAATCGTCATTTACAACCTGTCAATCACCCAATAGTGTTTAGATGATTAAAATAATAATAATAATTCTCAAATGGAAAGGAACAGAAAACAAATTTACAATAGAGGCTGGAAAGCATATATTGCACCTGTCTCTGTCATCCTTCTTTCTCATTCACTTTGCTTGTTATGGTCTGTGGACCCAATGGGGCAATCAGGCACAAAAAGGAAAAAGGACATTTATCCATTCCACAATTGACATGCTAATTATGCCATTTCCTCCCCTTAACGTTTTTCATAACAGTTAATAATGATTCACATCAAAGAAATGGGCATTACTTCAAAGAAAACAAATAGATATCATTAACGGAAAAATCATTTGCTGGAAACACTGACCGCAAAGACCATGTGATGAATTTAGATGCAGTACAGTCTGGAGTCTTTTTTTTTTCTTTATTTTTATAAATGCTGGGGGTAAGCCAATGAATAACAAGTGGAGTAGACAAGGATAAAACACCTGTGTATGCATATGCATGCCAAAACAGAGAGATACAGTCTTGCATGCAATATGATGCTCTGGTAAGACTCTGCTCAGAAATCAAAGGATGATGGAAATTAAAAAGATGGAGCATGTCCATCGAATCTCTTCTGCTCTTTCTGACCTGGGTAGGGATACATTGGGTTTTGGAGCAGGTTGCTGGATGCTTGCTGAAGGGTTGGGAGGCATGGCCTGGCACCTACTGGTGTAACAGGATATTAAGCATCTCTGCTTGATCATACAACCTGCAGTCAGCTGTAGAGTGATGAAATCGGTCAGGCTCCTGTTTTAGGTTGCATCATAAGTGTGTAGCCTCCAGTTGTTGTCCATGTAAAGAAAATGACCACACAGATGCAGAGAAAGCCAATCGCGCAAAGTCTAGACATGCAAATGCTCTCTGACAAGGAAACATTTCATAACAGGTCCTTCACAAGAATCCCAAAAATTTCCCAGGTCCTGGAGTACTCTTTAGCAGGTGGCACTCAGTTCTCTTGGGATCCAGCCACATATCCACACCATTAAAGGAGCAGACAGGAGTAAGTCTTTCACCAAGGGCCAGCATGAAGCATGCTGAAAGCGAGCAATGCATTAAGGTCACTTAAGGTCTCAGGAGACTCAGCTCATAGCGTAGAGTAATGCTGGTTTTGTGTGCGAGAAAGAAAAACACAGAGAAAAAGGAGGAAATGAAAGGAAAGGAAAGGAAAGGAAAGGAAAGGAAAGGAAAGGAAAGGAAAGAAGGATAGAAAGAATAAATGTTAGCAGGTAAGGTAAAATGAGGAGGAAAGTAAGAAAAGAATGGGAAAGAAGTGGAGGAAGCAATGAAGAAGGACAGAAAGTAAGAAAGGCAAAGGGGGAAGAAAAAAGAAGGGAGTGAGGGAATAAAGAAGGATAGGTAGAAAGGATGAAGGAAAGGGAATGTGGAAAGACAAAGAGAATAAAAGAATTAAGAAAGGAAAGAAAATTCTATTTTTAAAAAATCTTGCTTTGCAAGGGGAAGTAAGGAATAATGGACCAGAGGCTTGGGTGCGGATGCTGAGCACGACCAATCAAAACCTCGAGACATCATTCACTTTATGAAATCTTGCAGAATTATGCTTTGAAAAAAAAAAGGTCCCTGTGATATTAACGTAATCAATCAACGTTAGATGCTAGCTGACAGCCCATTACAGAATTCAAAAGTGTGGGGAGATATTTATTGTTTTTTTTTGATTTACAAAAGGTCAATCCTGTGAACACTGAAGCAACAAAGAAAGCACAAAGGATAAGGCCGTATACAAAAGATTAACCTCAATACAAGCTTTTCCTATAAAAACAGTAACAAAAAAAGCCAAACAGACAGTGTTGATCTTCCTACACGTGGGATGAAAGCACAAATAATGCTAACTTAAACAGCCACAAATCAATGAGAGCGACTGGAGGTCAATGTGCAACGGAGAAACGACTGATGGAGAAACGACACATTTAAGCGCTCATTCATAATAAGTACCCAAGGAGGGGCTGGGCTACCGAGGAGAGCGCAGGTTGGAGCGCTCGCTCTGGATCGCTCCCTCTTTAATCGTTAGCTGAAATCTGCCTCTAACCTGATTACTACAAGCAGCCTCACACAAAGTCTGCCCCATCTGTGCACCGGTTTCATCTCTCGTTTCCCGATAACATCCAGGCAAATTTGCAAATGCCCCTCCATAATTTTCATTTCTCCATGCATCCGACACGGTCTCTTCAGCAATACTCACATGCCATTGTCACCTCCATATTTGGGAGCGTGGCTCCACGTTGGTCCAACCCAGTGTAGCAGAGATGAACCCTAACCAAGTGCAGGGACAATCGGATGGCCAGAAGAATGATAAACAGTGGTGGCAGATGGTTCCCGGGTTGCTTTGTTTGTGTGTGTGTGTGCAGAAGAAAACAGACCAAGCTTTAGCCAAGGGTCGCTTTTGTCTGGCCGTTCATGCCCATCAGCACTCTAAAGTCTGAAAGCATCTCCAAGCAGCTCAGTTTATGTCCATTTCAGCGCTTAAGCCTGATTGGCCAGACACTACAGTTGCTTCAGCCAATGCCGTTCCAGCAGTACGGATCACATGGTTTGTATACAAGGGAGGGCATCTGAAGAGGAAAAGCTTGGAAGGGGGAGGGGTGGGGGTTGTGCTAGCTTAAACAGAGTCACTACATCACTACTACTGTGCTTGGATGAACCGAAGTGGCCATTTTAAGTCAGGTGTCATAGCTGCCTTCGTCAGAGCTGATTGGGTGGAGAAGACAGCTGTTTATGAACCAAAACACACACGCACACAATAGCTGTTCTATGCTGTCATGGTGAAGCGGGAGCAGGAGTAATTAGAATGTAGTTGCCATGGAAACAGGAGCCCCAGGAGCATCGTCGAGAGCAGACCTGCCTCCCGCTTCTCGTCTCCACACCTCACACACACACACACACACATACACACACACAGATGGACAGACAATATTTACAGGATGTGACAGGCATATCATGAAGAGAGAGAGAGAGAGAGAGAGAGAGAGAGAGAGAGAGAGAGAATGACAGTGGGGGAGGAAAAAAATTGCAGGCGTGTAAAAAAATTTGATGTATGTGTGATAAGAGGCAGAGGATGCTTAGGTGCGGTCATCTGAAAACAGGCCCATCAATGCTGTATGATGACAGCGATGCCTCAATCATTTTGACACACGTCTGACTTAACAAGACAAAAGCACAAAATGGAGGACTTGACTAAAGACAACAACAACTGAAAGTCACAATAACATCTACAGTACAGGGGTGCCAGAACATGTGTGTATATATATATTAAGAGTGTAACAGTACACGCATTCTTACCAAAAATTTTCGATATGGGTCTTCCAGTTTGGTACGCACGTGTATTGTACAAATACAGCATTGTTTTAACCACTGCACGAAAGGAAATTTATGGGAACTGCCAGTTTTATATATTGTTACATTTGATAATAAAAACAAAGTCTTATCTTTCAAATTATGCCCTTTTTTTCTTCAAGAATTTCCAACAACAAATGCTGTTTTCACACTCTTTGATGTGGCATGACAGATCACTGTAGAAACAGCACGTTTCATACTGCATCGTGGGGCGCAAGTGAGCGCGATCATGACTTTCTCTTTACTACCGTATTTTTTGGACTATAAGTCGCAGCTAAGTATAAGTCGCACCTAAGTATAAGTCGCATCAGTCCAAAAATACGTCATGACGAGGGAAAAAACATATATAAGTCGCACTGGACTATAAGTCGCATTTATTTAGAACCAAGAACCAAGAGAAAACATTACTGTTTTCATTTTCAAGGAGAGGCTACAGGAGCACTGAGCAGCATAGAGCGCCCTCTCGCGGCTGTAGACAGTAATGTTTTCTCTTGGTTCATTTCTCTTGGTTCATGTCAAACTAATTTTGATAAGTCGCACCTGACTATAAGTCACAGGACCAGCCAAACTATGAAAAAAAGTGTGACTTATAGTCCGGAAAATACGGTACTTGTTTTAATGCAAAATAAACACAAATGAACATCTCATGCCTCATGTAATCGCTCAAGTAGGGTTTCAACCTCGTAACATTTCATTTACCTCAGACAAGTCATCAGTGTCCACAGCTCGTTAGTTCGCTAGAGAAATGTCTAGAGAAGAGCATTTTGAGAAATATTAGGCATATAGTCATGATATTTTACTTTACCTGTTAGTGATGTCTTAATTATGTTTAAATAAATCTGCTTTGAAACAGGTTATGACAGGCACTGTGAAAATGAATATATTTCAATAACAAATAAAAATGTTATAATTTAGAATTTATTTTAAAAACTGTATTATGTGCAATTTACATGTTCGCATACAATTCTTTAAGATATGTATATTTTTGCCATTTATTGTCTTTTATTAGGACAGGACAGTAATTTAGACAGGAAGTGAAGTGGGGGAGAGAGACACTGGATGCTGTATGTTTTTATACAATCTATGGTTAGAAATAAATAATAATAAAATTTAAGTTTTGGCTCTGTTTTTAATTGTTACAATTGTAATAATGTAAAGGAACTCCCTAGCATAAGCTGGGGTGGATTTTTATTTTTAATTATAAAGGAGCAATTTGTTCAGTAAACCACTGTTTAATAATATATGTTTAGTTTTCTCTGTAAATTATTTCTCACTCGATGTATGTAATGTAAAAATACAATAATATATACATATTTTAAAAAAGCATCAAGCCATGCTTTAAGAGCTCAAAAAGAAGGAGCTCAAGGGAGGCAAAAAAAAAAAGGCTGCCTCCTACAATTTTTTTTTAGGGGAAACACTGCTGTGCTCGGTTCCTCTGAGAAAACTGGCTAGAATCATTATGTATTCTTATAGTAACTAGAGTGAGGAGGTATTATAAAGTTTATCCTTCTTTGTTGGAAAGGAGTATTCTATAGCATTAAAGGCTTAAAGAGATATTTATTTATTCTGGAAGGATACAAGACCAACCTGTAATTAACAACTGTCTCTTAAAACTTTAAGATACTATACAAAGCTAAAGTTAAATCAGCTTGAGAATGTGACATCTGAGCAATGAAACAGAGTTATTACTCTAAGTCTGTAATAAGCTCCTACAAAAAGGTGAGTCTAATCTTCTTCATTCAGGATTGCGTCCACACACGACAAGCAAATACAATGGATGTCAAGATTTAGGTGTTACACTAATTTTTTCTTCTCTAAAGAGAAAAAGGACTGAGAACTCCTACTGCCATGATTTAAGAAATTACATAGTCTTTATGCGGATGATGTTCCATTGATAAGATAGTGGTGGTCTTATTACTCCATGCATGTCAGAATTGATGGTTACGTGGATTGTTAATTAGACATCCACTGATTTGTATTTTGCTCCAAGGGAATAGAGGCAAGAATCACTAAAGCCCCTTTCACTCTGCACGTCGGACCCGGCATATTGCCGGAACATTGCCGGGTCGCCTTCTGTGTGAAAGCAAACACATCCTGGGATTGATTCCGGCATTGAACCCGGGTCGGGGACCTAGTAACATTGCCGGGTTCAACCCGGGACGAGCGCTGTGTGAACAAAAGCCAGATCTAATGCCGTGTCGAAGTGATGACGCGCGACTCTTTTAACGGGTGTTTTGAAGGAAGATCAACGTTCGCGATGAACAAATTATGTGCAAACTGTAATGAAGCAGAGATCAGTTAGTTCCTCACTTTCCGCGCTGACGCCGAGATCGTTTGCTTGCTTGAGTGAAAGTATAACGTGCCTAACTTTTCGACTCGTACATTACACGTCACGCCCTGATGTCACGTGTCATTACGGGATCTTTAGAGGTTGTGTGTGAAAGCATGCACATATCCCAGGTAATCACTGGCAGTGTGAAAGCGCAAAATCTAGCGACCCGGGAACAATTGCAGGAACACTTTACTCGTGTATTTGCCGGAATGGCAGTGTGAAAGGGGCTTAATACACAAATCATATGAAACAAGAGCTTGATAAGACTAAAGTTTTGATTTGTGCATTTGACCATCTCAACCTTCTTGCTACCATCAAAAGAACCTGAAACAAATCAGTCTACTTATGGCAACTTTTCATCCCTCAAGTAAAGTAAAAAAAAAAAAAAAAAAAAGTGTGCAGTGTGCTCACTGTCAGAAAGAAAGAATTGGGAGTTCTGATCACCAGATTAAACAGCAGTTTTATCTCTATTTTCAACAAGCCTATTTATAATGAGGCAGGAATACAGACGAGGGGCAAAAACGAGCAGGTTTTCTCAGATGTGCTGCCTGCTCATATAAGAAAACAAAAGGATGATGAATTTAATCACAGTGTCCAGAGAGACATGCTCCAGGGAGATATTTTAAAAATAAGTTTTCATGTCCATGAATCTTAATTAAGCTCAAATATACAGCTTTACACAAGATGGTCTTTTATCCTATGCTACAACTTTGGGACAAGTTTGCTGTGTGATTGTCATAATTACATAAACAACAGCCTAGCAAATCTCATCCACCTCTTTTACCAGGAAAAAAGTTTGCCTCTGCCAAGAGCCTGGAGCTATCATTTTCACCAGAAAATGACTAACTTTCCAAGCCATACCTTTCCAAGTAGTGTGAAATAGTGATAGACCAATTGGCTGATAACTAAGCTTGATTGGCTGATAAACAAATTTTTATCAATGTAAATGTCTGTGTAAATGCATCAAAATTTTAGGGCTGTGTTCACTAGCATATTAGATAATGCTATGGTTCTGAAAATGGTATCAAGTTTTAAGGATACTGGTATTGACTACTTAAATTTTGCTATCATGAAACCCTAGCATAGGCAAATCAAGAAACCATATTGGTGACCAGGAAGATGTGAGGGGAAGATGAGAAAATAACATAGAAAACTCAAGAGAAAGTGAACAAACAAAACAAAGTAAGGTAAAGGGTGACTGATGTTGAGTTAGTCACAGGTGCAGAGTCTCAATCAAAAGGGTTGCTCTTACCTTATTGAAGTCTTCAGAAGTGGCTCTCATCTCTTTCCAGGTTTTGTTGAGTAGTTGGATACAGATGCAAAAGAACTCCTCAAATGAGCGGTCGTGGGTGAAAAACATCGGGTGGAAGTCATGGCAGTTTTCGCTGGCTGTGAACAAACAAATGAGACAAAGTGAGTGTTTATATTGTCAAATGCTGCACAGCAATCCACCTGAAGAAGGTAGATTTATAAGGTAAAGCAGCAATATTCGTAACTTATGACTAAACTAAACCCTTTATTAATGTTGATCAGCGTGTAAGCCTCAATAGAACTTCTGACTCTCCAACAGGGACTTTGAGCATGAACTTTTAAGGAGGCTCACGTGTCTGCTTTCTTTGCCAGCTTCAGCCCTCACATGGGCTTCCATTGCACTGACACATCAGATATCGCAGGGAACGAATGGTGCTACCTCACGATGCATCTCTCTGAAAGAGCCTCTTGGCAGAGCAGGCGATTATTCTCAAGCAAAAGAAGCACACGCTTGGCTCTCAGGACACCTACACATTTGAAGTGAATGTGAACAGTTGGTTAAAAATGGCATTTTTATAGCTGTGTTTTCCTTCACTGCATTCCCCTGTCTGCCAGTCACTGTTCTTCATAATTCAGAAATCAAAAAAAAAAAATTTTTCTCAAAATTCTCAAGAGCCTTAAGAGTTTCTCTCTGTTCCCCCCAAAAAATAAATATCATCATGCTGTACTAGTTTTTTGTTACATGTGGTCTTGGTCTGGAGACCTACTAAGATCACATAAAGGTGGCCCATTTTCAGGTTTTCATTACGTCTGATCTGGGTTTTATAATAGGCTGTCACTGAGCAGCTGTCGGCCTAGTTTTTTAGGCGTCTTTGGATAATTAAGCATGTTTGGATAATGGAGCATGTTCAGCTGTTCAGTTTAAAGAACCTGTGCACGAGAACAAAAACAAAAAAAGAAGTCAGTTTACAACTATCAAGACCAAGGGCTGACAATGCCAATACCATTTGCAGCTTGAAATTATTTTACAAACCCATCTATCAGGATAAAGAAAATGGTCAGCAACGGTGCTTTGTTTACTTTTTTGTATCCGCAGTCCTAGCTCTTCTGGTTTCTCTTTTTTAACTAATGGATCCAGACTACTGCCATCTGCTGGTATGGAGACTTCTTTTGTCTTTCATGCATGCATAGAACCTAAGGGCCTTTCACACCGCTTTAGTTCCAGAACTAAATGTACAGTACTAAAGTACTGGGACAACTTTGCGCAATCTATTTCCCAGTACCATTTAAAGGGTTGCATTCACACTGACTGTGTAATAAGAAGTGACGTAAGCCGGTCGACAGGAACGTCATTTGTGCACAGCATTCAACAACGTTAACAAAGAAAAACAAAGTTAACAACAGGAGGTTGGAGGATGCAGTGATTGGAGCTGTGTTTTTGTTGCGTCTTGCAGGTTTCACAAAAATGGATATGGAATGTCAACATACTGTATACGTACAGCACCTAAAAGAACGGAAGGAAAAAACTAAGAATCTTCAACGACAACTGGCAGTGCTACATTTGCTACAAGTGCCTGCACTTCAGCGTCCACCCATCTATCGCTGTTCATCATACTTGCAAAATAAGTTGCCACAGTATTTACAGTATGTTTACACAGCTTTTTAAATCATGCGGGTAGCACTAGTTGCGCTGGTTAGACCCTGCTCCGGAGTATTAGCTAATTTGTTTCTTGATAAAAACAGTCCATTACTAAAAACGGTCCCAGTTCCGATGGTGCAAAAATGCCAAAAAGAGGATAGTTTCACAATTAGTTCTGCTACTATGAAAGGTTCCCGCAGTATGAAAGGCCCTATACATTCTAGTTGGACATTGGCTGTAGTCTTTGAGGTGTGTTCAAGTGGCCCACATGCAGGCGATACCATATTTGGATTTCATCTCTGCTTGTTCTTTAATGTCCACTTCCTGTCTAGGCCTTTACAGTCTTAGGTCTGAATCATCTCAAGTCTTTCTCCAAAAAAGATTCTTCTGTGAACATTTGACTTACAGTTGTTACTTTTGAAACTTTCTTACTTGTAGAGAAACTCACATTATTCTCTTTCTTTTGTCTCATGGTGTCCCATATTTCTGGAACTTCTCATCTCCCTTTTCCCCACAAGGAAATTGCTTTGTTGTATCCCTCATATCTAAGTCTGTTTGAATAAAACCGTCTTCTAAATGAATACATGTAAATGGATCTGGGTCCCACTACAATCAATATATTCAGCATTTCTCTTTTTCAGTTCATTATAATGGTTCTTTGACTGACAAGCATCAAGGGGTATTGGTCTTAGCAGTCATAGCAGGTACGATAGTGGCATGGGTCTCGGAGGGTTTGGTCTTGACTCCTATTAGCCTCTTACTAGGCTTACAAGTACATAAAATGCTATGTAAACAGAAATGGCATATAGATGGATGAGATGTTGCCTGATTACCCTCATACGAATGATAAGAAAGAGATTTTGTTCTTCATCTCGCCAGTTCATAAATGATCCCCAAAGGACCCCCCCCCCCCCACCCCCCGCCCCCGGGATATTACCAAAGCTGGATTATGGAATGAGAGCTCTGTGATGATCTATGTGAGATTAGTGCTTTATAAAAAAGCTTGAATCAAATCAGAATGGCTGCGTGGGAAATTAAAGTCTGGGAGAGCGCTATAAAAACGGAAGGTGCCATTATTGTGTTCATAAACAGCAGCAGTCAAGGTGAAAATGAAACTCTGGCTTTCACCCTGAGGCCCTGCGGCAGCAAGCGCCTATGTGTGTGTCAGCTATGCTGCTTTAATACAAGCACTGCTCGAGTGGAATGGTTGCTTTGAATGAGAGCCACTGTTTGAGGTTCTCATTTAGGGGAATTGAAAGCCCCTGCAGTTGGCCAGTAATTGCATTGGCTAGGTATAAATTGAAACTTCACAGTATAATGAATGATGCCTGAAGGGGCAATGGGGCTTTCATTGAGTGTGATGTCACGTGGACCGGTCAATCTTAGACTCAATCCACCAGACCGGCATAGTCACAGGGCCTGTTCCTTTGGGATGGCTCCAACTGATTCATTGTAATATTTTCCTTCTCCTTCAGAAGTCCGAGGAGTTCAAGGGTGTGCTGAAGGGGAGGGCAACACTATCAGCTCCCGCATTCTGAGGAATGAAATGTCAGAGTCACTTTGGCTCTCACCTAAGCCCTGAGCTCACAGATTTGGACAGTTTAAACGGTCTGACGCAACTCCACAACTCTAGCTGGCAGACATGCTGAATGCAGAATCTCATTAAACCAGAATGTTTTCTCATATTATAACTAAAGGATCCTAAAAGATCTTCCTGACCATTTATCTTCAAAGCCGTGCAAAATCCTTCCCAATTTGTCTAGAAGTCAAGGGACACCCAAGGAGGCCATTAACCCCTACTAGTATATGTTTAAACTATAATGAACCCAGAAAGGGGAAAAGTAATAAAAATTATTTTAACCCTCTGGCCCTCTTCGGTCATTTTTGACCCAAAATTATTATATTTTGAAATTTTAAAAATCGTAGGTTCAACGGAATGAGATGACACTTGGTGACTTTTGTCACATTAGCAATATGAACACACAAAAAAAATCATGGACATGATTTGGATATGTTAAAGAGTCCAAAAAAAAAATAGTCACACTTACCTTCTTCGCGGTCAAAAATGACAGACATGGGAAATGAATGGAAAATACGAAAAAATGTGAAAACTCAGTGAATCTTTTGGTGGTACAAACTACAAATCAGCCACTGGTCAGGAAAAAAAGTGTACAGCAATCAAGGGGTGACTCTCCAGAATATCAGGAGTACAAAATAGACACCAATCAATAAATGGAAAAAATACAAAAGGGGCTCTCTCTCACACACACACACTCACACACACATAGAAATGATAGCACTGCAAGATAGCACATTGTGAGAATATGTGAAATCAATAAATGAAAACAAAAAAACAAAATGTTTGCTTTCTCTCTATCTCTCTCTCTTACACACACACACACACACATACACAAATGAACTGGTAAGACTGCATCAGAATAAAATCTTTTTTTTTTTCAAGTTACTGAAATAAAATCAATAAATCATAAATCCAAAAGAGATTCTCATTCTCTCTCTCTAACATTTAAGTACACTGAATAAAATATTAACTAATTACAAAATGTTTGTATAGTGTTTTGAATGATCACTTTTCATTCCTTATTTTGTTAGATTTTTTAAATGATCAAATACTGAGTAACAAAAATGCTTTCTATGTGTTCCCTCTCTAACAAGATTTTAATGTTTGACTGTAATCATAATGTAAAACCTGATTCTTATCTAACCAAAAATATCTAAACCTTGACAAAAAGTAATCTTTTAGAATGTCTAGATATAGATCTAAATGCAAAACCTAAAAAAAAATGAAGAGATGAGGTGTAAAAAACTATGGGAACCCAAAAGCCTCTGTATATATCTATATAGGGTGTTAATACAAGAGGTTACGCAACATTACACAAGTTTTTACTTTTTTAATGCCTCCAGATTGCCCAATTCTCACATCAAAAAATGGATTTTCACTCTATTTTAATGTGAACTATTGCATTTATTAAAATTTTTTAAATAAATAAAGAGATAAAAATGGAGAAAATAGCTCATTAAAGTTGTATAAATATTGCATAGTATCATAAAATTCCCTAAAAATCATACATAATAATAAAAAAATATTATTGAACAAAAACATATTACATTGGTTTTCCTGAAGAAAAAAAAAGTAACATTTCAAGGCTTCGGTCACTTTTGACCGCGAAGAAGGTGTGATTCCCAAACGAAGAGGGTCAATATATATATATATATATATAGTACTTTCTGCAGCTTATAAGTTTTTAGTCATTTGCAACTTGGGTGATAAGCTCAAAAAGTTTGCATGAGCAAAAATGGCAGAATTCAGTGACATATTTCCATGGATGCTGCACCAGCAGAGCAACAGCACTTAAGATGTATGGGAGTATTTGTGCAGATATTATAGACCTCCTATCCATTATGTCCACATTCACAAGTATGATTACAACATATAACATCATTACATCATTTTAGTCAGTTTCCCATGACTGACACATAACTGAGGCATAAGGAGGCAGAGATATTATGTGCATGGTGTGAGTATTAACATGGGCTTTATGCCCTCCGGCTAACAACAATAGCACAGTGTAAAGCTGCAGTGTAAATAGCATACAATTCAACATGTCAACTGGTTAGTTGGGCAAGCAGAAGGGTTGTCAGATACACATTAAAAAACCTGTTGCACTTTTTATGCAACAGACAAGATGACCTTAAATCAGTCAGCACAGTCATGTCTGACCTCCTATACTCCCCCTCTGAGTCTGCCATGAATCAGCATCATACCAGCATTTAATGCATGATGAGTTATGATTCCTCACATAGCTTTTTTCATAAAAAATGAAAACTATGAAAACGCATCATTTATCACATATTTTCAGTGCATAATAGGCCTGCCAATCAACTGATTTTACAATTGACTTTACAAAAGTAGTTTGAGAAGCCAATGTAGTGTTGCTTTTGAAAATTATCACAGCAATCCACACAGGATGTGAAATGTGGACCAACATGTGGAAGTCTAACTGCGACAAACTCTTCATGATATTGATTCACTCATGTGTTGTTTATAGAGAAATGATGTAATGGAGTGGCCATCTGCTGATGCCTCATGGCAAATGACGAGCCACAAAGTGCAGAAGTGAATCATCCACAACAGGCCAGCAAAAAAGACAAATCATTTGGTCTGAACTGTCTGCTGTGGAAGACACATGCAGCCACTTCATACAAGTTGCATGAGGTAGACTGAACTCTGAGCAGCTTGATGATTGAACAATGGTTCATCTTTGAGAATCTGGATCACACAACTGACCTTCCAGATAACAGACTTAGCAAAGACTTGTCTGGGTGGTCTTTAAAAAAAGACACGGGATCTTCTTACATACTAGGAATCTGCCCAGAAATTTTACCCATATGTCCATATCCTGGTGCATCTGTAGGAAGGTCACAGGACAGTAACACTGTCAGATGCATTGGCCACCCCTGCGTTTCTCCAAATCTAACATGATCATGTCATTTCTTGGCACAGATAATTAAGCAAGACAAGAAGACAAACAGATGCATCTTAGGGGAGGAAAACAACAAAATTACAAGTGAGTACAAGCCTGAAAACCCTAAGGATGACATTCAAACATCACACAGAGAACAATGAGACATCAAGGCAAGATGACAGCTGCGAGAGGTAAACTGTAATGAAATGATGAATTTACACGGATGGATACCATGCTGTCTCTTCAATGAAGCGCGAACACCCATCAAGACAAGGGGAATGAAATAATCATTGCCATTACACAAAATCACACACCATGTGACATCTCCAGAGGGAAATCTAGTCCCAAAAATATGGAAAGCCATGGAAAGAAGCAATGCATCCAACAAAGAAACAATCATATGACTTTTCTAAAGACTTGGAATTTAATTTGAAGATATTTTAAAGTACTTCTAAAGTTTAGGTCCCATTACATTACTTTTACATGGAATTCATTGTACTTGTACTTGTAATTCCATTGTAATTACATGGATTTTACTTTTTAGTGAATATTTTTAATTATCTTCAAGCAAATGTTCAACAGAGAGATCATGGAGAAATATAACTTGAGGCAGGTCTGCCAACATGATGTAAGCAACTGATGATACAATGCAGATGAGACAGCTGCCAATCTGTTCATTTGTCTCATACTCAAACATCAATCCACAAGCTATCATCAGCATACTTAAATCCACCAACTATAATAAACACGCCAGTCTACTAACTCCCATAACTGCATGTCAATCTACAAAATACCATACACAGCCTTAAATACACACACTTTTAATTTTTATTTCTAGATAAACTGGATTGTCTTTATTTAATCACACAACACTCAATCCATCATGCTGTGCATTATAAGCACAGCAAATGTTCTACTGGTCCTGAACCTCTGTGTTTGTCAGTGTGTGTTTGAATGTGAGTGAGATGCTGATGGCAGCTGCATCTGTTCACTCATCTATTTTGCATGAGAAAACTTGACCACACCAATGGTACAGCTGTCTCATATTTTCTATAAAAATTTTTATCCATTAATTCTGTCCTGAATAGACATTCCAGCAGTCTGACATTTCGTACACTGTTCAGAATTTAACTTCAATTGTCATCACCAAAATGGGACAACTTTAATATTTACTTCTACATGGAGAAGTTAACTCACACAGACTTCATTTCTTCTGTGGAAAACAAAAGATCTTTTGAAGATATATACTTTTTTGTTTTTGTCAATACAATTAAAGAAAATAGGGCCCAATGTTGTTTTGAACCCCATTAACTTCACTCTATGGACAACTGGTTTGGAACAATGCAATGTGATAAAAAAAGGGACAAGCTTATATCTTTGATATTTTTCTTTAGCTTCTTAAATTTGATTAAAGTTAAGTTATTGTCTCATCCACATTAAAATGTAGTAAAATTAGGCCCTGTTGACACTAATGCATTTTTGTTTTAAAATGGCATTTTAAAATGTAAACGATCCTGGTCTACACTGGCATTTTTACAGCGTTTCAGAAAGAATCTCTGTCCACACTTTAAAACCGATGCATGTCACATGATCATTCATGCAGGTACAGTAAGACAATGACCATGTTATTGTCAAGGATATGCAGAGCGAATGTGGGAAGCCACACCATCGTTTTCATAAGTCTCTGATCTGCAGTACAGACCTATAAGTACAGACGTTCCTCTTGATGATAGCCGAGGACGGATCCAGCGAGAGCTTGATGGGGTGACGCAAAATGAAGAAGTTTTTATGGAGTCGCGGCAGTAGAGGCGGAGCAACTGTAAGACATCTGAATAATCCCACCCACTCTAAAGCGGTACTTATCTGCAGTGGAAATGCAAGCAGAGTCGTGCTGTGCCAAGCAGAATCGTGCCATGCAATGAAAAAAGTGCTATAAGTTACCTTTTATAGCCAAGATCCTGGAAAAAGTTGTTGTAAATCAGCTCTCAGCTGTTTTAGATGGTTATAATGTGTGATAAATTCCAATCTGGCTTTCATCGTATGCAATCAACTGAATCTGCTCTTCTCAGAGTTTCAAACGATTAGTTAATGCAAGGTGATGCAGGGGAATGCTCTGTACTGGTTTTATTGGATCTCAATGCTGCTTTTGATACAGTTGATCACTGTATATTAGTTGAGAGGCTTAGACAGCACGTTGGCATCTCTGGAATAGCACTGAGTTGGTTTACATCATACTTATCAGACAGGTCTTTTTCAGTAATAGTTCAAATTTATACCTCATCAACAGCACCTGTGTCCTGTGGTGTTCCCCAGGGTTCTGTTTTGGCCCCATTGCTTTTTGCTTTGTATTTGATGCCTCTGGGGCAACTGATATGTAATTTTGAAGACATCTGCTATCATTGCTATGGGGATGATATTCAACTATATATTTATTTTAAGTCACAGGAAAATACAAAATTGTCTACTCTTTTAAAAATTGTATAACCTCTATTAACGTCAGGATGACAAATAATTATTTACAGTTAAATCCTGAAAAAACAGAAGTACTTATCTCTGCTCTTGCTGGTGCTCTCACAAAAGTGATGGAAAGCCTTGGTTCTTTATTGCATTCTGTTAAATCTACCTTTCCTAATTTAGGTGTTCATATGGGACCAGCCTTCATTTTTGATCAACATGTAAATTATTTGGTTCATAATAGTTTTTTATCAGTTGAGAGAAAAAAAAAAATCGCAAAATTGAGGCCAGTTTTGTCCACAGCAGAGATGGAAATGATTATACATGCATTTATTTCCTCCTGCCTTGATTATTGAAACTCTTTTTTAACCTGTTTTAGTAATTCATCCCTCAAACGTCTACAAGTGATTCAAAATTCTGCTGCTAAGCTTTTAACCTAGTCATCAGAGAGTTCTCACGTAACCCCAATTTAAATGTATTTAGATCGGCTCCCTGTCAAATGTAGAATTCATTTTAAAATTCTTGTGATGGTGGTTAAGCCCCTGTGTATAGAAAAGAGATGTTGACACCCTATAATGCTAGTAGGAATCTGAGATCCTCAAATCAGATCCTGCTAGTTGTACCACGTTTTAGATTGAAGACATAAGAATACTCTTCCTCTGAAACCGAGAACTATGGACTCTGTGCGGCTAAAAACTCACTTGTTCAAACTTGCTTTTGTCTAATTTGTAATTTAAATTGTCATGCCTTTTTATTCTTCATTTGACAATTTTGTTGAAAGATGCTATAGAAATAAATATTAATTACTACTTACTACTAATGATATTTGATGGCTTTGCAGTGTATACATCAAAACAAAGTAGGTAAATTCACTGATATGGTACTGATATGCATTTTATGCCTGGCCTATAATAATAATAATGTGTATTATAGACCAGGCTTAAAATGCAGTACTCAATACAACAGGGCTTCTATGCCCCATCTATTCACGAAGTGATCCTCAGCCTTAAAATGGTTCAAGACCCCTTTAACCTGTTATTTTCAACTTCAACTATTATTGACTTTAAGTAGACAAAATACTACATGTTAGTGGTTCTTTTGAACCTCTTTTTGAGCTGCTAATGGGACCTTATAATCTGAATCAGCCGCAGGGATCACTTCAAAGGCAGTGTAAATTTCCATTTAACTCAACTTGACTCTCTAGTGTCCATCGTCCTCTCCATGTTACTGCCCGCACAGTGTGTATTTTAGTCAGCATTTGTGCATTGTGCCATGAGTGGTCTTATTACAAAGTACAGCTGATGCGAAACTGAGGCACTTCAATAGTACAGCCTGTCAACAACAACATCCATATCCACCAACTTCTGTACGGAGGAGAAAAAGAGCCTCAGCAAGTACTGAAGCAGAAGATGTTCCTAGGAGAACATTTCCCACTAAACAAATACACTTAACAAGACATGTGGGAGCTCTATGTCAATATGCAGAAAGGAAAACTGTTCTGGTTTCATCCACAGACTTAAAGTTGATCCCTCAGGCTTGCCCAGGCATGTGCCATATCTCAGTAGGGAGCCCATGATGGAGCAGCAGGGATGTCTAAAACATCATCTGAGAGGTGTGAGATAAAGCAGACAGTTACAGACAAGTCTATTCCTGATGCTGTTAACCCACAGCATCATCTGTGCAGAGCTGAAGATCACTGATGCTCATGGGTTTATTGAAAGCAAACTCCATGGATGACGAAGTGATCAGACTGTGACATGTTCACTGTTATTGTTTTACAAATTATAATACAAAGCAAGGCCAGAATTGGCAGTCAATTCATCTCTGGATTGTTTTAAATTGTTAATATTATTTAGCATTTTACACAATGGTTCACTGAATATATATTTTTATATAAAATAATCTTCAAAAGTTAGCGGTCAGTAGATTTTTTTTTTTTTTTTTAAGAAAGGACATTTATTGATTAATGCAAAAAAGGACTTTTATTTATGAATGCAAAGATGCATTCAATTGACTAAATGTGACAGTAAAGACATTCATAATGTTACAAAGTTAGTTATCAAATAAATGTGGCGTTTTTAATTTCTAATTATCATAATTTCCTGTAAAAAGTATCACGGTTTCCACAAAAATATTAATCACCACTTAAGCAGCAAATTAGCATGTTAGAATAATTTCTGAAGCATCATGTGATACTGAAGGCTGGAGTAATGATGCTGAAAATTCTGCTTTTCATCAAATAAATAAATTACATTTTAAATTATATTAAAATAGACTTATTTTAAATTGTAAGATTTAAGAATATTCTTTCTTTCTCAAATAAATGCAAAAAAGTACCTACCTTAACTTTTAAACTGTAGTGTTAATAAATCATATCATTTAGAATCATTATTATTATTCCGATGAATTCCGATATTTTCAGATCAGATTCAGGCCTCATTCATATGTGGTAATAAATCGGATATGAATCGGATACGTGCATTTGCGTGTGCCATGTAAGCAGACAAATCGGATATTCCCCAGTAAATGCGAGTCATATGTCATTAAAAAAGTGACGTCAACTCAGGTGGACACCACCAACTGAGATCACATGACTTATTATAGGTGCGAAATTCGCCCAGGCTGCAACAAGGGCTCCTCTTTTTTTTCTCCGCTGTACGAGACCAATGTTTTGCCAATTTTTTTGTTGACTTTTAAAAATATTGTGGAAAGCAAAACACTGTATAATTTTATTTGCATCTGCATTCATTGTATTTCGTGCTGTTTTACTTCTTTTTCCGGGTCAGAACGTCTACGTTTGGTAGTTTCAGCAGTGTATAGCGTAAATGCAAAAATCGGATACGGGACACTTTTAAAAGATGATGTAAGTGTGTCGTCAAAAAAATCAGATATAGTCAGAAAATCGGATTAGGGCATCAAGACCTGCAGTGTAAATGCAGCCTAAGGCTACAGACAAGTGAGGCTTTTTTTCATGGTTCGGGCTAAACTCTGCAGGACATTGGCACTGCACCAGACATTTTGCTATATTTATGATTTAGATGGTATGTAAATTGGATCTTTGCAAAATGTTTATTCCCAAAGTCAATGAATGCACTGGTTTCCAGATTATATGCTCTTTTTTCACAGACACATGTAATGCACATGTGCTTAACATGATCATTCCAACTCTGTAGCTGGCCCCAAAATACACAGTACTGAGCATCAATAATATGTAATTTTTTGACATAAGGTGGAAACGCCCCACTCTGCTCCCCTTGTAAAAGTGCAATAACACCATAAATGCATAAGCAAGGACATTTCAGCCTGTAGCCATTTTGATTCTTCTCATAAATATTAGATATGCCTTTTTAAAGACTGAAATAGGAAGCCATTGCATGACGCCTGACCAGCGCAGATTCCATTAAAGCTTTTGCAGGAAAAACACGGACAGCTATAAAACTTTCAGCGCTTCTCTGAGAGGAGGTGAAGCAGGGACACCTGGATTCCTCATAAATAATTCATGACTGCGAAAGAAGTAGCGGCCGAACAGAAACTCTTGTGCCACAGCTAGATAAAACATATTTAAATGTGATGTGGGATATGCCATTAAAAATCTATCACCAGTAAGGGCAAATTGACTGGGTATTTAGAGATGGTTCAGCTAGAATTGTTTGCCTGCAACAGGGTGTTGTATCAGCATAATTGAAGGGAAATGATGACCTAAAAGCTAAAACAAGTGTTGGGAATCTTTAATTAACATAAAATGAGCAATCATCTGCAACACTGCTGCACTCTCCAGAGCTTTCACAGGTGTGACAGGTCTCCTCCTGGATTGGTGAGCACACAAGCTGGCATTCACAGTCTGAGAGATCTCTAGGCCATGTTTGTCTATTTGAAGAAGATACCAAATGAGAAGTGGTCCCAACTTTTAAGGGTCACAACTAGAGTCTACCCTCACTATTCTCTCTGAATGAAAATATCTGCCAAATGGCAAAAAGTGTTCTTCCCCTAGTAAAAAAAAAAAAAAAAAGAAGTGTCTTACCTCAGCCCTGGCTTTAAAATGCTCACGTTACTTTTAAATGAGGAATAACATTAAGCTTTCTCAGCAAGTTCATTTAATTAAGTTTCCGATGACAGGATGGTGGAGCAATCTCCAAAGAGAATATACTTGCCGTTCAATAACGCCCAAAAGCTGTCAGTGAGGTTGTGCTAATAACCTCTCCTCTGCTAACTTGAATCAAAATACCAAATGGAGTTTTTAAACAATAAAATGCTTTGCTGGCTGCTCATTAATCTCCCAATATTGTGCTTAATAAATGTGTGATGAATCACTTAAACTGTGCCACATTAAATGGTGCGTGACTGAATATAGCAAAGTATTTGTTATTTGTGAATCCTCAGAACTCTAGAGTAGGAAAGGAGAATCTCAGATCTCGTAGAAATGTTGGATGTGGGCGCAGAAACTCTTATTTAATAGTATATGACTAGAATATTAATTTCTTTATAGTGAGTAGACTTGCACTGGACATGAACGATACCATTAATCATGCAGGTTGAACAATAGCATTAATAAAAAAATAAAATAAAAATCCAACAGACTTATCTAAGAACCAGTGGCCAGTTGCATGAACATAGCCACTATGTTAATACTGTGTCTTAGAGGCACAGTTCACCCAAAAATGAAAATGCTATCATAAATTACTCACCCTCATGTTGTTCTAAACTTGCAAGGCCTATGTTCACCTTTGGAACACAAATTAAGATAATTTTGATGAAATCCAAAAGCCTTCTGACCCTCCACTGACAGTGACACAACTACCACATTCAAGACCCAGAAAGGTAGTAAGGACATTGTTAAAAAAAGTTTATGTGACATCAGTACACATATAACAACTCACAGGGAGATCTATCCCACACCTCTCTGTCCTGTTCACCTACATATATCATATGTCTCTCCCTGCCACTTTCCATTACTCTTTCCCTTATGTGCAAGGTCGAAACAACATAACCAAGCATCCTGCTTTGAATTTGAGTCAGACTGGTCTCAATCCTTATGCATTAGCTCACGCCAGACAACTCTGGTTGCTGCGGTCTCCTCAACTTGAGACATAAAAGCAAGACATAAAAGCTGAGACACTGCAGAGGTGGAAGAGGACAAACATTAGGCTCTTTACTTTATTAATTTATGAACTCCTCTACAATTATAAAGTCTAATGTTGCCTTTTATCTTCAATGCTGGCTACTGTTCACTCTCAACATGTGTAGAAGAAAGACAAAGACAAAAAGAAAGACAGACCAAAAAGATTCTTTCAATTATGAAACTCGATGGAGACATCTGGCACAAATCGGTGGTAAATAAAAGAAAAAAAAAAAAGTTTTTAAGTTTTAAAATGATACTTACGAAGTTCTCCAACTTTGAGAATTTCACACAGCATCTTCGTCAGTTCGATACTACTGCGCCCAAATGGACATTCATGTTTATCCTCACGACTGCTGTTCTCCAGTACAATCTGTAATATACAGACAGAATTAAATGTGTTAACTAAATGTGTACATTTAATAGCAATAAATCTATCAAAGCATAATGCTTTGTAGGGAAAAACTACTTTACATTAACTAGAAATAGAAAAAATAAACTAGAACTACAAGAAAAAAAACTGTATAAGGTGTATTTCAGGTTAGGAGGGGTTGTCCTGGAACCTGTGATGATGAGACCCTGTTAAATGTAAGGGTGCTGGAGTGTATGCTGAGCACTGAGTGTATTTTAGTGTTTATCAGGGTATCGCCTGAAAGCAGTGATGGGCTGAAGAGACACAGAACACAGCTGTGGAGGGCAGTGAAGTGGAATAGTACAGTTAAAGAGTTATGCAAGGAGACAAGAACGGTCCTCATTCAACACCACTCCACTTTCCTTACTCAGTCTAGGAGTATGAACAGAGGGGTAGATGATGCATTTTGGAGGAGAATAAGAATTTTATTTTTTAAACAGTAAGAGCAGAGAAACCAGACACAAAAACAAATCTACCATTAAGATTTACTCCATTCCAGCACTCTTGCACAAACTGTTAAACATATGTAACCTATAACATGTATTTACAAAATGATAGGTTGAATTTCATTTCATGTTATCCTTAATACAACTCGTCTAAAGGGATAGTTCAGCCAAAAATGAAAATATCATTAACTCACCCTGTCTTTTAAAATCCGTAAGACATATCGTTCACAAAAAGGATTCTCGTAGCTTCATAAAACTACGGTTGAACCACTGATGCAACATGTCCTTACTACCTCCCTGGGCCTTGAACGTGTCAGTTGTGTTGCGTTCTATGGAGGGTCAGAAAGCTCTCAGATTTCATAAAAAATATCTTAATATGTGTTCTGAAGATGAACGAAGGTCTTGCAGGTTTGGAATGACATGAGGGTGAGTAATTAATGACAATTTTCTTTTTTCGGTGAGTTAACCCTTTCATGTAAAAGCATGACTCAGTGAGGTAACACTTGGCTTAGGAGGTGATAACTGAGCAATAGTCAGACTATAAATAAAATTATAAATAAAAAGCATTTTCTCAATTCCACACCTACGTAACGTGAGCGCATCTTACCCTGATATAAGCGTCCTGATGGTGTCTGGCAAAATAGAGCATGTTGTCCAGAGCCAGCATCCCAGGAGGAATCTGAGTGAAGTCCACTGCAGGATTCACGTGATTCTACACAAACACAAGCATGATCGAGAGTAAACACACACTCCAGCCATGACTACATGACTCGCATTGTAATCACGCCAAGAGTCTCGTATTGCATTCAGAGAGGCCAAGTCGAGATAAGACAAGTGTCAAATTGGTTCCACTGCACAAACTGCTGAAAGAGTCCATATCCCCAATGGATGACATAGACCCAGCAAGCTTTCTGCAAATGCTAGGACTGCGATATCGGCTCCCTCTACTCGACCGTCTACTTCAAACTAATCTACGCTTTTCAGAAAATGTGGGATGGTTGCCTTTGGGGATGAGGGCTTGGTGGCTGTCTGACTGGATTTACAGTTGCTAATTACGCTGGGTTTGGAAGTTCTTGCCTTCGGATGGACCCTGGTGGATCTGGGCTGCACTGAATAGAGGAATCAGAGAGAGTGGAAACATGGTTTACTACGAGACAAAGAGAGAAACAGAGCTAGAGGGTATGTTTGGAAGGGCATACTAACTTTGTACATTTGCAGTTTTGAATACATCATCTTTTTTTGGTGTTTTATACCTTTATTCTGGTAGGACGGTGAGTGGACAGGAAACAAAGTGGGACAGAGAGAGGGGAACGGGATCAGGAAACAGGAAACAGGAGAGGTCTGCGAGTTGGGAATCGAACTCAGAATGTCCAAAGTGCAACGGTGCTACATGTTTACTACACTTATGTTCAACATTCAACACTTACGTTCACTAAAGCTGAATTTTTGGTTAAAAAAATTAATATTACAATTTAAAAGAACTGTTTTCTGTTTCAATGTATATTTAAAATTTCAATTATTCTAGTGATGATCCTTCAGAAAGCTTTCTAATACGCTGATTTGGAGCTAAAGCAATACTTGTTGCTATCAATGTTAAAAACAGTTGTGCTTAATATTTTTGTGGAAACCGCAAAACTTTTTTTTCCAGGATTCTTTAATGAACTCAAATTCAGAAGAACAGAATTTAGAAATCTTTTGCAGCATTAAGATCTACTCATCTACGCCAGTCTTTTTGAGGGATAGTGTATGTACAGTATATTATATAAAACATACTGTAGCATACAGTAAAAACAGTATAGTACAGTATGCAAAACGCTAATTTCCATTCTGAACACTGCCGGAGTCCACTGGCAGAGCACAGTACTTAAAGAAATGTCTGTGGTGAGGGCACTGGAGACCAATTTCCCATCCATCAATGTGACAATGCCCTGAGAGAGTTGGAACACAGCCCTCATTAGCAACACTGCTGTCTTCACAGCTCCCTAACAGCAGATAACAGGGAGAAACAAACTCCACACTTCTCCTAAAACGCTGTGAACATGGTGTCTAGACCCTCAGAGCTACCGGTCATTTGACATTGGTGGCATGGAAAAACGAGTGTGTGTGTGTGTGTGTGTGTGTGAGGAGGTGTTAACACCGCAGGAGGAATTTAGGGAAGGTGTTATCTTCAGACAGCACACGGCACTGTGAAAGGGGTCTTAGTGAACCTCAGAAGCTCACAGGGGCTTAGAAGCACATGACAATTTCAGTCTTGTTCCCTTCAGGCCACTGACCGTAATATGCTCCTGCACACAGGCCTTTCCTGCCTCTAACTCTTCTTCACACTTTATTACAATTTTTTTTTAAATAGATTTATTAAATCCTAAAACTTTAATATTTTTTCAGCCTTTTGATAATCTTTGATATTCAGCGGGGTGCTTAAGACCACTAGTAAAAATGCTTTTATTTTTCATTAAAATGTATCTGTTTTGGATTTTTTTTTTTTTAAATAGTATTGTCAGCATTAAAGTTTGAGTGAAAACAGAAAACTACCAAAAACTAAATATTACCACTACTAACAGAAATAATAATAATAATAAAAAATAATTTACAATTTCTTGCAAACAAAATAAAAATGAAATTATATATATATATATATCATTGATATTGCCCAGCCCTTGAAACCCTACTTGAAACCTGTCTGACAAATTCACATAATATCGTTTTAAAATATGACAGATTGACTGGTGGCATTTCTGTCATATCTGATGAGGTGACCTGTTTTGATGTGCAAAGGAGAGAGTGCCGGATATTCTGTTGAAGTGAAATGTGTCAAACTAATTTGATAAAAGAGCTCTGAATGTTCTGAGCTTAGCCGAGCTTCAATGGACTCAGACAATGCTTTGACTATGCAATTATAGTGATATTATTTAGGGACAAACAGCTTTAGCTAAATAAATAAATAAAACTATAGTCATAAAACAAGTTTTGGTAACTGTTCATGGATTTTCTCTTGCAGCTAGTTGATTGAGGCCTTATTAAATTTTTGGTGTTTGAACTTAAATGAGACTTTTTCAATTGCACCCTCGGTGAAATGGCAATCTCCACCACTGATTCTCACTTGATTAAATATTAAACATTATATATTTATTTATTTTTTTAATTTTGATTTATAAAATGATACTCTAAAGAAGAAACTAAAACTACCAGCAGGTGGCGGTAAATGTCTACATTTGATTTGTTGAAACGGCAGATTCATTCAGGAATAAAGTAAACGGCTCTCTTTATTAATGGGGCTTGAATCATTGATTCACACGATTCGTTCAAAACATGGATTCATTCAAAACTAAATACAGTTATGGCCCTGTCCCAAATGTAACACTTCATGTGCACTTTGGTCTTGCAGACTTACAATGGCCCCTGCGCGCACATGTCCATTAAGTCCATGAGACCGTAGTGTGTCCCATTCGTCACTTTAGTGTTGAAAAAGGTGCTTGCGGCCATTATTTGGCCTCGATCCGTACTTCTGCCGAGCCTGCACTGGGGCGAGCTTCTACCCCATTGGTTCCCAACCTGGGGTCCGCGCCCCCCTCAGGGGAGCGCCAGAGTTCACAGGGGGGGGCGCGGGAGCGGATATGCTTTGAGGTGAATAAAGATGCATAAAATGTTCTACTAATAATATTATATAAAAATATTTTTTCAAAGTTTTAAAAAAATCATATGCTAAAAATGCCGATTTCAATTACAATTTCATTATTTCAAATGTAGGCCGTTGGCGTGGCAAGCGCGCTCATAATGTAAGAGATGCCGGCGCGACCACAACAGTGCCCAACATCAAATGGCAAACATCATCCTTGTGTGGTTGACGGACCGTTTATCAGTTTGGACCAGTGCAGCGCGAGCCGATCGTGATCATGCGACGCTGTTACTACACAGCGCTAATAAGAGATCCAGTAAAGAAAGCATTTGAATTTGCCACAGAAGTAATAACATCGCTGCGAGATCTAGAGAGAAACATTCACATTTCTCCGTTATTAACGGATCAAACAGCGCATGGAAACCAGGAAGAAACATTGTGTCGTGAATGAACTATCCACTGTCCAGATCTGCAACATTCACCATGGATTTACTGTAGTAACACTAACTGCAACCATGAAAGTTTGTCAGGAATAGTAGGCTATAATGCCTTCAAGTAACATTACGTCGGTTTTATTTTGACATTATGAATATACAATTGCTGCCCTCAAATGTTAATCTGAAATAAAATAAACCTTGGTTTATAACTACTACAATATTTAATTTTTTCCAAGAAGCTGTTTTGTTTTATATGCTCATAAGAAGAATCAATTATAGCTCCAGAATTACTCAAATTACTCACGGATTGTTAAAAATGTACATGGGGGGGCCCCAAGGAAAAAGGTTGGGAACCACTGTTCTACCTGACAGTCAAAGGGCCCTATTTTAACGATCACATATAGGCTCTATATATATATATATATGTATGTGGGTGTGGGTGTATGTATTGCAATGTCTTGTATGAAAACTTACGATGAAGCCCAGCTTTTTGTAGTCTCTGGTGTACATGGACTTGCGCTTCTCAATGCTGCCACTGTTGTTCGACTCACACTCAACGTCAAAAGCGATCCTGCGTAGCTCAAAGATGATGTCCCTCTGAGCCTATAGAAACAAAGGTACAAAACCTTATTATTACACAGCTTGATTCTCATCTCTCAATCAAAACAACAGGCCAACAATAGCTACATGTTTCTCATATAACTCTTTCTTTTTTAAAGTAATAAAATGGTAACACTTTAGTATAGGGCCCAATTCTCGCTATTAACTAGTCTCTTATTAACATGCCTATGATTAACATTTATTCATTTCATTTAGCTGACGCTTTTATCCAAAGTGACTTACAATTGCTATATATGTCAGAGGTCGCACGCCTCTGGAGCAACTAGGGGTTAAGTGTCTTGTGGATTCAAACCCGGGTCTCTCACACCAAAGGCATGTATTTTATCCACTGCGCCAACACCATCCCTAACATATTGGCTGTTTATAACTAGTTATAAAGCACATATTCTGCATGACCATATTGTACATCCCTAATCCAACCCAATTCTAAAAATTAACAACTACCTCACTAACTATTAATAAGCACCAAATTAGGGGTTTATTGAGGTAAAATCATAGTTAATGTTTTGTTAATAGCGAGAATTGGACCATAAAAAAAAGTGTGACCGTAAAAAATAATTAAACTGAAATTAATATTTAATGTTTATTAATTTATTTATTTATAAGTATAATAAGTAGGACCGAACAGTTGCAGACAGAGGTTCACCTGGTCTTGAGGATCCATCTTTGTCATCATGCGGTCCTCCAAAAGGTTAAAGGTCAAAACTTGTAGCACATACAACTGATGGGCCATTTCATCATTTATGGGTTTGTTACTCCTGATCACATTCTGACAAATCAAGCGTGAAAGAGAATTTTAGACATATGAAGACCATTGCACTGCTTTAGAGATATTACGTTCCTTTTCTAAAACATCTCTTTTGTTTTATAATCAGCATTTTGATCTACATTTTATGTATGAAAGAAGCTACGCAAATAATAACACTACTACTACTACTACTACTACCTACTGCTTTCCTGGGACTTGAAGAAAATTATATTTTCTTATATTTCCTGCATTAATTACATTAGAGCAACACCAGAGAGAGATGTTTATGTTACTACTCATACTATTTTAGTAATATGTATACTGTGCACTTACGCTGAGGATGATTGAGCGCAGCTGCTTCTGTGCTAGAATGTGAGCCATCTCCTACAATCAAAAAAAACATTGAGTCACCTTAGTTCTCACAGACCCACACACACATATCCAATGACCTCTTCAAAAGGTGTAGCTCTACAAACATATGAACCATCTCAGTCAAATAGCAGTTAAATCACCTCCAGATGCTTTACCTCAACTAGAGAGCACTTACTGTAAGAGGACAATCAAGGATGTTCACATAGTCCTCATCAAACTACCATTACGAGCACAGCGAGGGGGAAGGAATAATGAGAGAATGAGACAGAAAAAAAGAAGGGAAAAGAAGCGAGAGAAAGCAGAGGCATTTTGTTAGCAGAACAGAAATGAGAGGTCAGCAAAACAGACCTGAAGAAACTGTAAATCGACATTTAGGATATTTAGGCAGTTACACGAGCCCGCTCTCTCTTACTTAAAGCTGCTCTGTAAGCAATTTTTTAATACCACGCAATAAAATGTCCAACTACCTGACAGATATCTCAAAAATAGGTGCCCTGAGAAACCACACAGCCCTGGGCTCTGTAAACAGTTAGCATGTGTTAGCCAATCTGAACAATTGGAGACTCCGTCCGACTCGCTGTCGGTCATTCATTTTGCATGTTGAGGTTTTCTGACATATCTTTGGAGAGCGGCAAATGGTTGAAGGAATGAGGGGTGATTTAATTCAGTGGCTAAGTCTAAGGGGAGTTAGCAATATGGCTAATTTTGCTTACGAAAGCTTTATAATACTAGCTAGTTTTATACTTTCCCTTCACTTAAGTTTATCAAAACTACATCAATGTTGCTTCAGAGACATTTTGCAGACAAAAAAAAGGTCGGCAATGTATAAAACAAAATTCCCATGGATGCTCATTCTTGGACAACACAGAAAATTTGTGCGAACTTAAACCTGTTATGAAATCTGCTCTTATGTGATAGTTGTAATTGCATGGATTCCTATTAAAAATACTGGATTCTGCCTAGTAAAATTTGCAGAATAACAGTGAATGTGACCACACACTTAAAGATTGTTGTCTGACCCACTCAATTGGCTATTAAGAATAACAGCCATTAAATGTGAGTGGAGGCTGAAAGGAAATGACCTTAGCTGGAAAACTCACAAATTGCACACTTACAAAGACACAAATATACACTCATACAGGTGCAAAATACACAATTATGCCAAATTAAGTGACCTATTTGCATAACCTTTCACCAAGTGAACTGCATTCTAAGCTCTAAGTTTCCAGCATCAAGTCATTTTAATTTCTAAAATGCCCTGAATGCCTAAAATGATGTTTTATGCTACTGACAGTCACAGCTTGTTAGAACTAAAATTTAGACAAACATGGAAGTGATTCACTTGACATTTTCTCACGTCTTGCCTGATGAAGACACAGTGTCATTATTTAGCCCAGACAACAACAAACAAATGGGTTTGTGTATGTGCTGTACCTGTCTCTTGTCCTCAGGGGCTTTGAGGAACAACGCATTAATCACTGCGATGGTGTAAGTCTGAATGTCCTGATCCGTCCTGTTCCCAGAGAGGGAAAAAACAAAAACTAAGAGTGGCAATTAAAGGCAAAGCTCACAAACACTGACATTGTTTACAACAAAAGCGTATAGTTACTAAGGTTTGTTAAGCACCTAAAGCTTGATGTCCAGAAATACATATTCACACTTGGCTGCATTGGCTATATGGTCCAATAATGTGGTGCATTTTTATCATTTCTGGAGTCTGGCAGTCACTGTATGCCTTCATTATATTACATTCTTCAAACTGTATTAAAGTTGTGTTCCACAAAAAATAAAAAGCAATAGAAGTTTAAAATGCCATATGGATAAATAAGTGACATTTCAATTTTTGGCTCAACTTTTCCTTTAAATAATCTCAATTCGAGCGATCAATTGTCCATACCCTTGCAGATGGGGGATGAGCTGGCCAATAGTGATTTCTTGAGCCACCTTCTGGTAGAGATCTTGACTGTTGAGCACCATTGATTCCAGGATGGCCAGAGACCTCTGGAGTACAGCAGTGTCCATGGCAGATTTACACACAAAACTGGCAATCTGAGGATGAGGTGAGAGGGGCTTTGATTGGTTAAAAAGATTTTGGTTAAAAATCTGGACACTGAATGTTTAAACTCTAGAGTGCCATCAAAATAGAGTACGAACATGGTGCAGTTCAGTGTATTGTGAAATTTTTTAAATACCCATTTTCAATGATCAAAAAAAGTAATAATTCTTCAGAAGCATCAACTCAGTCACAACCCTTTAACATCTGTTTGTAAACCATATGTTCATGTATTGTTAAAAGCTTATAAAACATTTTCCTTTTTGTGCATACCATAAAAATAAATACATTTTTAAATAAATGAGTGCTGCAAGGATAATGTAAAACGCAGAAATTTGCATTTTACCACTTCTGGTTCCATTGTCTCAAAGTCAAATCATGCGATTTTGGTTAAATGCCTGATAAAAGGTCTGTGGTTAACACAAGCTCAAGATACTTTGAGATATTTAATGTTGTAGAATAAAGTATTAGTTATATTTTTAAAGATTTGACTTGTCTTGAACAAGTGGCTAAATGGGACTACCGAAGTTGTCTAGGACAACTGAATTAGTAAATTCATCTATTTACTAGTCACTTTTACAGCATTGCTGTGTTCATAATCACACTCTTTCATCAGCCTTTCAGGGAAAATGTATTTAAATAAATACAAAGAGATGTCAGAACTCAACGGTAGTGACATTACAGTCTTGTGCCTCTTTTACACCTTAAGTCTAGCTTTTTACCTCTGGCATTTGATTGAAGGCTTCAAAATTCAAGGATGTGTTAATTTTTGAAGATGTGTATAAAAAAAAAAAACTGTGTACGAATCATTCAATATTCTGAGGGAATAAGTGTGATGTCAAAGTCCAAGTTCACCTACAAAAACACATCATCCCTGCAGCAATCTATTTGATACCCTTTCCATTTCATGGAAACTGGCAACTTTTGAAAAGACTTCCACTGATACCCATGTGGACGCACCTTCTTGATAAAGGCCACAGAGAAGGTGTCCCAGGAGACAATGCCATGGTCCATGAGCTCCACGAACGCCGTCAGTGTAAAAGAGAGCAGGTCACCAAAGCTAAAAAAGACAAGACAACAGCCACTAGCCACATCTCTACCGCTCACCTGTACTGAAAGAACAGCCAAGCCTCAGCTTTACAGAGCGATAGCGAGCGAGAAGAATCAAGTACTGGTGCAGCTGAAGAACAGGAGGACATGGAGTCAGTCCAAACTGATGTTCCTGTCCTTCTGCAGAGCAGTGAATGCCAGAGAGTTTGGCAGCAGTGGAATAACACTGGCAGAAATGATCAGTGCTATCATGCAGCAGTTTGTTTTTGGGACATTACAGTTATGATGGCTGAACATACAACAAAATACGCTAGTCTTCAAAGGAATATTCAGGTCAAATACAAGTTAAAAGGCATATTGCTACCAAAAATTTAAATGAATTGTGATAATTTAATCCCTCATATTGCTCCAAACCTGTATGACATTCTATCTTTTGTGGAAGAGTGTTGATTAAAGTCAAGCGAGTTTTGTTATTGCAGAAGTGCAATTTTACCACTTTTTTATTTTAATATACATTTTTTTTTCTTTAATTTTATTAATAGATAGCTTTTTTATATTTTGTGCTTTTGGGCATTTTTATTCGTTTCTGGTTGTTTTAAATATTTCTATACGGTTTTAGTTTTAGTAACTCAACTTATTTCAGTTTATTTTCAATGCAAATGTTCCTAATGTTTACATTTTATTACAGCTCTCAAATAATGACACAATTTTTAGTTTCAGCTAACAATAAGAACAGCGGTGAACACAGTTCTGTAAAATATCATCTTTTTATGATCCAAAAAAAAAAGGCATCCAATTTTGGAACAACATGGGAGTAAGTAAATTATGTTTAACTTCAATAAACAGCATGCTGTGATTGCACAGAACATAATTGTGTACCTTAATTTGATGAAAAAAAAAAAAGTCACTCTACTGGGCAAAGCTACTATCACACAAGCATGTCACTGATGCTGTCGATAATAGGGTAATTTGTATTAAATCTCAAATATTCCTTTAAGTAATAAGACTTAATTACTCCAGAGTTTTGAGTAAATCAGACCTTAATTAAATCAGATAGTGTGTATAAAATCGAATTTTCAAATCCTCAGTGTGTGCGACAGCATCACATGTTAAGAATTTTGAAACAAGCTGTAGAAGCTATTTGTTATGCTGCTGAAATGTTTTTGATCCTGTAACACATTTTATTTTGTGAAGAATGCCTTGTTTTATTTATTTATTTTTTATTTTTTTATTTTTTTCATTGGTCAAATCTGCATTTTGTTGATGCCTTGCCCGGTTTTTTCTTATGCTGTTGTCTCCACGAGAGTTTGTAATAAACACTATAAAAAAAAAAAATTGGGCTTTTACATGAATAACACTGCCCCCTATCGTCGCAAATACCTCAGTTTTCTAAAGAACATAAAAGGCAGAGCCCTAGATATGAAACCGTAAAGACATAATAAAGATGCCTGCACTGAGCTTAGTGTTGAGTATTTGAGAGTAGCAGGGAGTTAATACAGCATAAGTTAGACCTCACAATCAAAGATATTAGTTTGAACAGCGACTCATAAATGCACCACTGGGAGCAGGAAGTATTTGCAGCTGGAATTGGGCAATATTTACCATAGTGACATTGAGAGATGATGACATCTCCCAAAGGGATATTTAATGTTGAGTAAATGTAATGTACATGGAATGTGACTGAGTTTAGCTGAGGTCACTGGTTGTTCATGACAACCAATCGTTTTAGAAGGATCCTGGGCAACAGGACTTTAAGCAACAAGAAGGGTTTTGATCAACTTTAAGAGGAATGGTGGGGGTTACAATCATGGAAATGTTAGCCCATAATCTTGTCGATAAATGGAAGAAGAAAAAAAAAGTTTCCCAAAGGTGAGTGCAAGTTCCCCCTAAAGCACCAATGTTGCCCAACACCACACGCAAAAGAAAGAAAGATGATTTGGTTAAATGGAAATAAAATCATCAGAAAAATGGTAGTGACTGCAGCAGTTGCCAAGTGTTCCCATGGCTCTGATTGGCACTGAGGCCAGAGCCCGATCATGCAGAGACTCGGCTGGTAAGGGCCAGCTCGAGAGGAGGGGCTTACCAGGGCTTCATGATCTTCTGCAGCTTCTGATACCGCCTGAAAAGATTTAAAAACTTTGACGTCAGGGAGACAGAAACACACAGTCAGCGTCCAGATATTCCTTTCTGAACCCATTATGACATTAGGAAAAACCCATTGCAAAATACAGAACATCTTTAACATCAAGTGAGGCACGAGTTGAGAGAAACATAGCTGAACATTAAAAACCCTTTCTGAGAGACATAGAGCATGCAAAGCAGAACACTGGGAGAAGACTGCAAACACACACACACACACACACACACACATGCTGCCTTTACACGCATTTAATACACGACATGTGCTTTACTCCCTGTGGTGGTTATGAACAAGTGTGAAGGATTACCACAAGTATCCATTACAAATCGTCATGTATTATATTGCATTCATTTTTGACTCAGACGTGGCTCGTTTCCTCTCATGGTCCTGTCAGCAGGGCTTAGACATGAGGCTTAATACACAGATATGACTCATCAATACCAATGACTTGCACTGTACTTTTAAAACCTATTTAATCTCATAGGTTACACATACACTCTCAGAAAAACAAGGTACAAAAGCTTTCACTGGGCCGGTACATTTCAAAAACTACAAATATGTACCATTTAGGTATTAATGTATAAATGTAAATAAAATACAAAAGGTGTACCTTTTGAAAATATAGCGCCCCAGTTTTTGTACCTTGTTTTTCTGAGAGTGTTATTTGGTCTACAGATTGAATGGGCTGTTGATGTATTTTTACGAAGTTGTCAAATACAACCAAAAGTGCAGAATGTCTTGGAAAAAACTTTTACATGGCTGGGGTAAACAGTCACATGATCAGGACTGCTTTCCCCCTTCAAAGATGGCATGTAAAAATTCAACAAAACATGATGAACTTGTCAAAAGGTTGACACAATCACATTTGTTGTATATGGTTTAAAAACTCAATTTTTTTTTTATTTATTTTTTTTTAAATTTAGTCATTTAGCAAACGCTTTTATCCAAAGCGACTTACAAATGAGGACAATGAAAGCAATAAAAATCAACAAAAAAGCAATGATATGCAAGTGCTATAACAAGTCTAAAATAGCTTAACGCAGTACACATAGCAAGGTTTATTTTTATTATATAATAAATAAAAAGAAAACCAATAGAATAGAAAAAGAAAAGCGCAAACTAGTATTAGAGGCCTATTTTGCTTTTGTTAATTGTATAATAAATAAAAAGAAAACAGATAGAATACAAAAAGAGTAGAGAAGCTAATGTTAGGGTTTTTTTAACTAGCAGTAAGTACATTAATAGAGTGCAAGTCTAAAGTTTTTTTTTAAGAATAGAATTAGAATAGAGGGTGATCATGTTAGAAGGTCAAATAAACATGGAAGAGATGTGTTTTTAGACTGCTGTTTTTCAGAATTTATGTATTTATTTATTTTATAATATTTCTCATTCATATGCTTGCACAATTGGAAGTGGTACAACTGTGGGGAAAAAAAAGGTAAGTCTCATTTCTGAACATACTCTGATTATAAAATTGCAGGTTTCAAAGTACTGCTATATTAAGTAAAGTATAAGAAAGTACAGCAAAAACAAATAAATACATTGTCTTAATTAATGCATTTATTCATGGTGTATTCAGAAATCATTCTAAAATGCTAAATTGCAGTTTAAGAAGCATTTCTTCTTATTATTATCAATGTTGAAAACAGTTTCAGGCATCTTAGCATTTTTCTGGAAACTGTGATATACATCGTTTTCAGGATTCCTGATTAATAGAAAGTTCAAAATAGCAACATATATATATATATATAAATATTTTGTAACCTTATAGATGTCCTTGCTGATTAAAAGTATAAATTAAAAAACAAAAATTTTTTTTACTGACCTTAAAATTTGAATAGTTGTTACAGTATGTCTATCTACAAGTGTAGTTTATTGGGAATAGAAGAATCCTATCGAAATATAAAGCAAACCATGAATACACCATTGATAAATTCAATAAATACAACAATATGTGGGCAAAATGATTAATTAACCATGGATGCATAACATAATAAATAACTCAATAAATAATACCATTCTCTGCTTTTTAAAAATACACTACAATTTAATGCATTGACTTTGCTTCACTTAATGTGAAGCAACAAACTTTGATGTTTTCAAGTTCAAGTTGGTTCTTAATGATCAACTGTGCAAATATCGATGTAGTTTCCTTATGCTGGTTACAATTATGATCAAAATTCAAATCACATAAAAAAAAAAATAATAATAATAATATTTTCATGGAGTGCTACAATTTTTTACAGAGTGCTACAGCAGCACATGACCAGTAGAGAGAGCTACTCCACCACTAGCAGCCGGCAACATTCATGCCCCATGATGTCAGAGTACTTGCTCCATACCCTCAAGAGTGCCGTCATGCTTAAGTCTTTTGAATAATCATCGCTTGGTCAGTGGCTAACAGGAATTCATGGCAAGAATGTGAGACAGTGTGTATTTGTGTGCATGTGCGTGTCCACTTGGATTCTTAACGGTATGAAAGGACTGCATAGAAACCCACACATAGGCTCTTTGAGGTCAGGAGCTGTTGACACAGAGCTGCTTTATATAAAACATACCCATGGAAATGATTTCCATGGTCAGCTCTCTAGTGTACCAAAATGTTGAAACACCTCGGCTGGCGGCGCAGAGCTCCGATAAGTAAAAACGCAGCTATTGATTCAGTGAAGTAAAACCAACATCCCAACGGCAGAATAATTTCACTCAGCCGCCGAATCACCAGAGGGAAATCACTTCTGCTAAAGCAAGAAAATTAATGTATTAGGCAATTCAGATAAATATTCTTCCACGACTATGTGAAGTGCGAAAAGCGCCATCGGAATAGTATGACCTTGACAAGTGAAGAAAGGACACGCATAATTAAGTTAGCATGTTAACGGAAAACATGTGAAGTTCACCAGCTGAAGAGGAAACATTCAGTTTGATAGACAACCTTGTCTTTCCTAAATCAATTTCTTCCCTACAGCTTCACTATACTGTTTCCTCCTAGCCTCCTTTGTGTTTCTTTAATGCATTATTATTCTTTGACTCAGCCTCTAAGTGAGTTTTTCCAGTCCCAGTTTTCTCCCTCTTATGTTTCTGTACTCGGTCTCTCTACTAAGGCGGTTTGTGTCTGCTGGCAGAGCTCGGCCTCCTCATGGGACCGTCCATATAGGAGTTGAAAAAGCGCCAGCTCAGCAGATAGTCTGTCTCCGCTTTAACCTTCAACTGAGATGGTCAAGCCACACAATTGCTGTATATATAACAGAGGAGACTTGAGGAGGGAGTGAATTGTATACACTTCATTTATTATTAATAGACCTGTGTCTGATATCAAATATCTGAAGTTTATTTGGATGGTGCATCTCTGCTGTGATTGAGTTGGAAGGTGCATTGTTTGTGCTGTCACTGCAGCATCAAAAAAACACTACAAAGTGTCCTCAATCAAAACATGTGCTCTCAATCATGTTTTAAAATCACAACACAACACTGAGTCTCCAAAAACAACAAAGTGTGATCAAACACAACAGCACATGCTGTCAGACACAATTTATCGCAGGCCTCAAAACAACAACACAACAAAGTACCCTCAGTGTTGTTTCTGTGAGCATGTTGTGTTTAAGGACATTAAAGGACATTAAATGTTTAAGGACAGTTGTGTTTCATTGTTTTTGTGGGACCACCATTGTGTTTTGATGTGATTAAAAGCATGTTTTGGAGGGCACACTGTGTTGTGATTGAGGAGCTTGCACTTTGTTGTGTTTGATACGAAGCCACAACGTGGGGTTGTGATTAAGGAGACATTGTGTTGTGTTACATGGTGCATTGTGTTTTGTGTTTTAGGGCATGTTATTTTTTTTATTTTTTTTAGGAAGGTGTGTCACTGGGTTGCGTTTAAATTCTATTATGTATTATCAATGCCAAATTGTTGTTTTTGTTCTCTCAGAGAAAACTACACTACCGTTAAGTTACTCCTGTCTTCAGTTCCACATGAACTTTTTTTAAGTTTGTTTTCAGCATTCTTGATGAATAAAAAGTTCCAAAGAACAGCATTTATTTAACATAGAAATATTTTGTAACGTTATAAATGTGTTTGCTGAATAAAAGTACAAAATTTACTGACCAAATGGTAGATTATGTTTATCTAAAAGCTTGGTTTATTGGGATTTGAAGTCTCCTTCAGAGAAATCTGAATAGGCTTTATCGCAGAGAACAGTGCAAGTCACTGGCTGTGTTTTTTTATTCAGGTTTGAATAGCTTAAGCCCTGCTAAGAGGACACATAAATGAGTGAATATATCAAGATCACTGTAATTGTAACAGAGAGATAGAAGGAAAGGCAGCCAGAGGAACAAACAGTTACTTACTCTGTGCCACTCTCCACCATCTGTGTGAGCAGCGAGATGCCGTCGAGGTTGATGAACTCCTGAGCAAAGGTGATATCTCGTGAAGAGTTGGCCAGATCCTTCAGAGCTTCCAGCTTCACGTCCATGCTGGACGACTGGCTGCGCTCGTGCAGCATCTGGGCCATCTGGGCCTGTTATCATGGCCACAGAAGAGGCATGTAAATACTGAGAGTGTGACAGATCATCAGGTAGGAGGTCAGGTCTTTTAGTCACACAACTCAAGGAAGAAGGCAAGACCTGACTACTCTAAATTACTGCCTTTGCTGAATCCACAATCATTCCCTCATTAGAAAGTATTAATCATGCCAGTGTGTCATTTAATGTTTTTTTCATACTGCATTGTTCAATTTTTTATTTATCATTTCAATGCAGATGACTAAAAATTAACTATTCTCCAAGTTATAATCAAATAACTGAAAAGTTAGTTTATGTATTTAAAATTTCTGCATTTGTAGTGCCCCAAAAAGTAATTGGATACTTAAAATACACTTATATGACAAATAAAAGATGAATGAATTTCATTGCATTTGAGTACCAGTATTATTTTATCATCATTGTGACACTATTTTAGTTTTCATTAAAATTTTCTATAAGTTTTTGCTTTAATATCTTCCTTATATATATATATATATATATATACTGTGTGTGTATATATATGTATATATATATATATATATATTTTTATTTTTTTTTTAATTAAAATTTGGTAAATTTGTTGTCATTTTGTTGTGTGATTTTTAGTCATTTTTATTATTATTATTTTTTGTCTGTACAGCATAATAAAAGCAAAAAAAAATATTAATAAAAACTATATATGGTTTTTATTACTTTTTATTTTTGTTATTTTAGTAAATCAAGATAAACTTAATGAAAAATGACAAACGTTGTTTTGGCAGCTACTAAATAAAAATAATAATAGAATAAACTTTAGCTGAAATAAATTAAAAAATTTTTTTAATGGTTTTAGTTTTATTTAAATGCAATAACTGTGGTAAGGGCAATGCAGAAGTGGCATTAAAATTAGTTTTTTAAATGTCAGTCAATCTTTTCTGACTACGTTCTACAAGATTTACATTATTTTAAATGATGACCAACATTTTTAAAAAAGCGTAATTTGTTTACAGGTGACAACTGCATTATATGCAAAATATAAAATATCAAATGACATTAAATGGAGTGACTTAAAATGACAAATACTTTAACCATATCTGTAATCCGATTTCCATTTCTCTTCTCTTCAAACAAATATTGCTTTCAGGGCCGGCCCGAGGCATAAGCGAACTAAGCGGCTGCTTGGGGCCCCCTAATCGTTTTTTTTTTTTTTTTTACAATTAAATAACTTAAACAAGTGATATAAATTAATGAATATGAATGAATGAAGGAATAATTCAAGAAAATAAAAATTTGTCGACAACTGCTGCGGTGCCTGCGTTTGAGTCATGCGCATACACACTAGACACCTCGCGACAGCTGTCACGACAACTCGCGCAGGCGCGGGCGCACACGCGGAATTGCACGTCACTCGTCACGAATCTAGCCACCTGCCATGTCACAAAAAAGGACGTATCCCTCAGGTGCCGAAAAAAGAAAAAAGAAAAGGACCGAGGAGGAGAAAAAAAGAGCGAGATAAAGGTATGTTTGCATGATTATTTACAGTATGTTTTGTGCAGCAGCAGCACAAATTGTGCTCACGTTACTTGAGGTAACGTTAGCAGCTAGCTTGTCATGACTCATGATATTTATAAGCCATCACCAGAGCTAAATCCCCGCCATCAACAGTGAAATGTTATTAATATACATTTATCTATCTAGGTAGCAGCTAGGTGTGTATTTCACATTGATAGATATCTGTTTAAGTTGGAGAAAACACCGATGCCAGCTTAACCAGCTTGGCATGAGTGAATGTTCCAGCTTCATAGGCAATGCACGTGCGCTCTCTGCTCTAAGATCTTTGTGAGAGATGCGGTATTTATCTTTATGAAAAAAATATACCAAAACCATGTTGGTGGGTGGGGAGGGAGACTTCAATTAATATGGTGGCGATTGATGTAACGTTAGCAGTGCTATCCTTATAATTATAGGCTGCAGTGTAGTAGATCACCATGTTAAGTTTTCACCATACTGCAATTATGCCTCATTTGGCAAATAGCATATGAAATGTTAGGTGTGTTGTGGAATTGCTTGTTGTGTAAGTAATGATGGCAAAATAAACTCATTCTGCTCGATCAACTATGCATTTATGAAATGCTATTTTTTTCCCCAGGAACACTGTTGAAGTATTTTGGAGCACAACCAACCCTACCTGCCCCTAATGTTTCATCAAGTGTCAGAGCCTCCTCAGGTGATGATACAGCAGGTGAGGTTTTTCTTGATGGCAAATGGTTACATAGCCTGTTAAAGGACAATTACGGGGTAATTAACACATGGTTACTGAGTCGATCGTTCCCTGGAATGCGTTTTCATGATAATCGAATGTAAAGATTTTTATCTCTAAAAACAGATGATCTTATAACGCTAGTATATGGGGCACAGAGTAAGTAAAAGTAAATTGCTAGTTAATACCACTAACAAAGCTCAAAATAGCCTCACACTAACACGGTAGCATAATGAGGGTCCCTACATGCAAACCGAAGTATTGAGAACTTTGTAAGTGTACAGACAGTTTAATAAGAAGATACTTTATAAAGACTTTAAACGATACTTTATACTTACTATGTGCCCCATATACTAGCGTTATAAGCTAATCTGTTTTTAGAGATAAAACTCTTTACATTTGACCATGTGTTAATTACCCCTAGGTTCATTTTTCACTGGAATTGTCCTTTAATATGACATGACACATTTAGCTTTTTTTTATTTATTTGTTTGTTTGTTTGTTTATTTGATCATTGCTGGTTCATCCACTGCAGAGTTACATGCGACTGAAAGCGTTGTTGTGTTGTCTGGTGTGACATTTTGTCTAAAATTAACATCACGAGCAAGCTTCTACAATCAACCAACATGCAGCTTGATGTAGCGGTTAACCTTGTAAAAAAGAACAAAGGCGAACTGATCAGTTACCGAAAAACAGGCTTCTGTGATGCACAGACATCTGCTAAAGAAATTTGTGAGCGGATGAACACAGAAGCAGTGCTGAAAGAGAAGCGATTGCGTTCTACAAAAAGGCACTTTGCCTATGAGGCTGCAGATGAGCCAATAGTGGATGCTATGAAGAGGCTGGAAGTGTCATTTTTTAATGCTGTAGTGGACTGTAGCATTCTGTCATTGGAGGATAGATTTAAGTCTCTAAGTGAGGTTAAAGAGAACTTTGGAGTGCTGCTCAATTTTAGGGAGCTAGATCGAAAGGTCCAGAGGGAGCAATGTGAGCTTCTTGGGGAAAAACTCTCTTGTGGAGAGGAGGCTGATATTGATGGTAGCGCACTGGCAGTAGAGATAGAGAGTCTTCCTGAACTTCCCCAAACTATGATGACTGCCTTTGAGCTTCTCACATACCTCTCACAAAATGAGATGTGTGAGCTTTACCCAAATCTTTGGGTAGCTCTCAGGATAGCCTGCACTCTGCCTGTGTCAGTTGCCTCAGCAGAGAGGAGCTTTTCCAAGCTCAAATTGATAAAAACATACTTGAGATCATCAATGGCCCAGGAAAGACTAAGTGGACTTGCAGTCATTAGTATTAATAACAAAGTTGGCCAAGCAATACCATACAATGATGTCATCAGTGACTTTGCCTCCAGAAAAGCAAGAAAGGAACGATTTTGAGGTCATTGTTGTACAGTTGTGAGGTGTCATTGTTGAACCCTTGCTGTTCTTATGTTTGCTTTCATTATTTAAGGATCTTTTTTTTTTGTAACATTCTATTTTTTATTATATTGATGTCTTTTTTGGTTTTATTTAAAAGATTGCACATTTAATGCACATTTGTAAATAGTTTATTTAATGTTTTGTGACAGATTGTATTCAGAAGTTTTAATAAAAGAGTGAAATATTTTAAGTATCGTTTTTTTTATTTATTTTGTATTATAACCTCACTGTATACGTTTATAATATTCGCTATAACATTATAGCGTGACATTTGTGTCAATAATCTAGCACAGGTGACTCTGTGTGGTGGGAGGGGGGCCCCCAAATCAAATTCTGCTTAGGGCCCCCAAGAGGCTCGGGCCGGCACTGATTGCTTTGATCACCTTAAAAAAAAGCACCTTGACTGAACTAATGCAACCGAACACAGCATTATAAATATATGTTTCATCATGAACACTACAGACTTGCTTTCTTCTGTGAAACCTATTGAAACTGTGATGAATGTTAAATATCAGTGGCGGCTGGTGCAGAATATCACAGGAAGAGAAACAGTCATTGTTGTCATTATGCTAGAGGGAACGGTTTCAAATGTCACAGACATCAGCTTTAAATATCATCATTCCCAAGCCGCAAATTCAGACGGGTCATATGAACAGCAGTTTCTGAATGAAATATTAATTCTAATATAATTCAGCTTCAAAACGACAATACATTTTTATATCAAAGGGCCAATCCGTAGCCGGCAGAGAAAAAAAATGACAGCTGGGCACATTTATGCCTTCACAGGTCACAGAAGGATGATTCTCAGCTGCTGACACTTTAGGAAGCTTTGGTAATGTAACCTATCACCCCTCACATCTGAAGGATTACAGGCCCCAGCTGGACGGCGCAGGGCTTCAGAGGATAAAAGACAGGTCCCTCTTGCTGATAAAGCCTTTAGAGTTGCCAAAAATGCATATATTAACTCAAATGTGCTACTCACAGCTGACGTAGTAAGCCGCAGAATGGAGCCGTTTTTGATGTTGTTGCGATTCTGTGAAAATAAAAAAAAGAGAGGCATTGTTATGCATTGCTAGGAAGCTTTTTTTATTATTGAGCTTAGCAATACAGCTTCTTTTTGAGATTGTGCATTTAACCTTTTCAGTGATGTAGAAGTTGGTTGAGTCAGCATTCTGCAGGGCACGGGTTTCCGGCTCTGGCAGGTTCCACCTAACGAGGGAAAGTTCAGACAATCATCAGATACACAGAAATGTGTGTGACAAAAACAGCATTGGTGAAAAAGGTGATGGGGTAAATTTCTTGGAAACAGTTGAAATCATATATAGAGATTCTTATATTAAAATAAAGGTTAACGGTAACAACATTCGTTTGAAACAACAACAATACTCATGGCGATCAACGGTAATATACTAAACTGTAAAGAACATAAAAAAACTAAAAAGATACAAAATAGTTTTGACATAGAACAAAAACTATTATAAAATGGTAATCCCCACATTAAACCGAATTAATGATCATTTATATTATATATAATTAGTCTGAATAAAATGGTGGTACTTAATGTAATGTATGTAACAGCAGGAATACAGTCGCTGCCCCTGTAAACAAAGCATTGCTGCACTTACAAACATTACTTAATTGTCAGGGTGGGCGATATAAACAATAAATAGACACAATTAACCGGTAGAAATTTGTCAACTGGTAGAGATTTTGGACTATTGTCTCTATCGCAGTAACTCACTCAGCGTGACCTGGGCAGCTCTTAAAGTGACAGCAGTGTAATATTCCTGCTGTCTGTAATTCATGTTAATCATACAACAAAAGAGAAAATCTCTCACCAACTAAATCACTTTTGCAACTTTAATAAGAAGACATTTCCATCTAATATACATTATTTTACATACATACATTCATATAACCCCCCCAAATCAAAACACATCAGATTTGCACGTATCACATGAATGGCCTATTTGAATGTCAGAATGGCAAATTTCGCTGAAAGGTGATGAGTTTGTAGTTGTGAATGCATATAAAAAATGCTTTTGAATGTAAATGTTTGTTACTTACCCCTCACAGACTTCTTTAATGATGGCTGAGAGAGGCTTTTTCTGTGGAAAACAAAACATTAACAACAACAAAAAAAGGTTATTTTTAGTCTTGGAACTCATTTATCTTATTTCTTTAACAATAATAAAAACTCTTCATACCCAACCGTACTGCTGTATTGACATTAGTTTGTACAACTTTTGATCAAACGTCTGGCTGAGTCAAATAAATAGTAACAAAGAATGAATAAATAATTTCAGAATAAGGACAAATGATGATTAAAGAACTCCAGCATGATTTATGCAAGGTTTGTCTCAATAGTTTTATCAGTCAGACACTCACTGCAGGGCCTTCTCTCTCAAACTTTAAAGAAATAGTTCAGCCAAAGAGGAAAATCATGTCATTATTTATTCACCATGTTTTTCCAAACCCACATTACTTAATCTTCTGTGAAGCACATAGTTATCAAAGGACTGAGGGGTCTTTTGCGCTTTTTTAGATATCAACAGCTGTACTCAAGAAATGTCCTTTTGTGTCAAGAAAGGGTTTTAAACAACATGAAGCTCAGTAAATAATGACAGAATGTAAATTTATGGGAGAAAAAGTAAATATGCACTACTGTTAGGGCTGGGCGATATAATAGACAGATAATATTATTATAATATAATAATATTAATAGACAGAGCTGTAGATCACTGACAAGCTACGCAATATTGTGTTTATTATCCCAGATGAATTGCCTTCGATAATAAACGCGATATTGCATAGCTTGTCAGTGATCTACGGCTCTGTCTATTAAATGCTGCTCCATTTAAAAGCAGGTGATGGCGATTTAGCCGTAATCAGGGAACCAGATTTACTGACTAGATGCGCATGATTAGATGCCCAGCCCTAACTACTGTAAGATACATATACATGCATGTAGATTCATATACAGAAGATAAAATCAGCCATAGGCACTGACCTGGTCAATCTCCATAAGTTTGGGAAAGGCCCCAGGCCACTCGATGGCCACCTTCACAATGTCGGCTGGGGGCGGCATGGCTGCGCTGATGGAGGATGTGGCCGTTTACTGCTGCTTGGCTCTCATCCAAGCCTGTAGAGGGAGATAGAGGGACAACGCTAGGGTTATACTATGCATACTAATTTATTAAACAGGTCTTCAAATAAATTTATGCATTTAGCAGACCAGTGCTTTCAGGCTAACAGTTTCTACCTGTGTTCCTTAAGAATCGAACCCACAACCTTGCGCTGCTAACGCAATGCTCTACCACTTGAGCCACAGGAACACAAATAAATTAATAGTATATGCAGGGATGTCAAAAATACCAGCACTTTGGTAATAAGTCAAAGCTAGACCATCACAATTCCAGTATTTCAAAAGCACCGGAAGTAAAGATTAAAAGATTAAAGAATAAAGATTATTTCGATTAAATACCAGAGCGCTGCTGTTGATTTGATCTATATGCTCTATGGATATCTTTCTTGATCCACATCTTTGTTATCTGTAACAACAACAACCGAGTGAAAATCAAATATTTGGTTGAAAAGCATGTTTGGCCTTGAGGTCAGAACAGAGGGCTCTTTCTGTCACTAGATAATTTGCTGCTAATGTGCAAGAGCTGACACCTTGAAAACCTTGAAAATGTTTTTCATCAGTGCAAAGCTTTGACTGATGCAGTCACTGTGAGCGATTCGCTCCGAACAAGAACATTCCTCCTTTGTGACATCTGATACTGGGACATTTTAATTACTGCAGTAAGATCTACACAATTGTGTGTCTTTTAAACGCTTCTTTATTCATTTACGAACTTTGCTTTTAAATAAAACTACTGAGTCAGCACTGTTGGGAACGTTACTTTAAAAAAGTAATTAGTTATATAGTTACTCACTACTTGTTCCAAAAAGTAACTGAGTTAGTAACTGAATTACTCTATAATAAAAGTAACTCGTTACCAGGGAAAGTAACTATTTGCATTACTGTAAAAAAAAAAAAAAAAGTTGCTCTATGTCAAAGAATTTGTTTTTTTAGCAGTTTTCATAAGTCAGTTGAAATAAGTAGAACAGACAGGTGTTCGTACATAACTTTCGAGATTTATTGCATGTCAACAGACAGCAAGAGTTTTATCCTGCACTCTTTGTAAGAAAAGTGTTTTTGGCCACTAGCTTTGTAGATGTGTGTGTCACACATTACATGTACACATTACATGCACGTTCTTGCCTTTGACTACAATGAATTTGAAGTAGTGTTTATATCTCCACCTTGAAAATGCCAACTTTTCATCGGATTGCTCCTGACTCGCCATTTCTGCTGCTGCTGCGAATCTCTGTGTAGCTGTTGCGTGTGTGTGACTGTGTGTGTTTGGCGCCGCTGGCGCGTGTGTGTAAAAACACTGGCTCTGATTGGCTACCATGAAACACATGACTCTGCCTTAGCCAATCATAATCGCTTATCTCGTTGTGAGCCAGGGGTGCGTTGCGTTCGGATTGCATATTAAATCAATGCATAGTAACGCACCGCATTTAACGTTCAGTACTGTTAACGGCATTGTAACGACGGGAAAAGTAATTCGTTAGATTACCCCGTTACTGAAAAAATAACGTCGTTACCTAACGCCGTTCTTTTAAACGCCATTATTCCAAACACTGCCCATCAGACAGAATACATAGCACCTATTCAGCTCAAATGTGCTTTAAAGATTCAAATGATTTGCCAAAATCGAAACTAAAGTTTACTTTGTCAAGGTTACAAGTTTCTTCAAAATCAACAATCTTGTTCTGTATAATCATAGTGAATGCCAAGTTGCTGAGTACTGAGCAGTCATGGGATATGCAAACACAGGTTGTCATATATTAATGTGCTCTTGGTTGAATGTCATGTTGACAAATTTACATGTTGACAAGTTACACATTTTTGTGGTTTAGTTTATATAAATAGTCTTGGTGGATTGCTGACTGCAGCTTTATATTGTGATACAATTCAGAACACTGAACTCTTTATTTCAGAAGAGCAAGGATAATGTTCTTTTCTATTGGCTGAAATTAAATGGACTATTTTCTTTTAGCCCATTTCAAACAGCAATAAAGAGCAGCAGAGCAAATGTCCCATGTCACATTAACAAATAAATAAATGATGCCCTATAAAGATAGGCTTTTTCTTTGTAGCCGTACTCAAACAAACAGAAGTTAATTCCAGCTCAATTTTCTTTAGGCATCTGGCTTGCGATATTTACTAAATTATATTATTTATTATTATTATTATTATTAATAAGAATAATACTTTTAATTTTATTTTTATTATTAGTTACATTTTAAAGACGAATAACCATCTTAAGGGTCATAAAATGTACAATACAATAAAAAAGAAAATCCTCTCCAAGAAAAGGTTAGGTGAGCCGACAAAGAGAAAGTGACATCCGTTAAATCCCAGCATACATCATTTAGCACTCGTGTCACTCAGGAAACTGCGGATCATCTTTGGTCCTTGTGGATAAACCCAGTTACATATTTAATCCCCCATTCTATAATGCATGGGGGATGATTCTTGGAGAGAAAACAAGAACACACACAGCCTGTGAAACAAGCATTCATTCAACCCATTCAAACAAGCTGCCATGTCACGCTGCCATGACTCATCCCATAATAATCTCCACTGTCACACACTACCCAGGCTCTGTTGCTATGGCATCTGCTCCATCAGGAGTTGCATCTTTCGAGGGTGGTTCTCTTGGAAGCGTTTCATTCCTCGTAAGAAGTTTCCCCATTACAGATGGCATGATTTCAAGATGACAGAAGTCAATAAATCTCAGTAGCAGGATTTATGCAAAGGTCTCAGCTGTTGTTCAAATGGACAGGATGGCTGCACACATAGTTGTATTTTTTATGCTTTTGTCTTATATGATTTGAGATACTGTAAACATAAATTAAGAGAAAGTAATTTAAAGGCAACTATGTATCTATTTTACACAGGAGCACAAAATACCCTTAACTGTTCATTGGCAGCTGAGACTGTATCACTGTAACCAGGTGGTAAACTGTGGTTTTAAACTTCTCTTTATTGTCAGAACATGATAAACACATGACTAAAAACTTACTACAAGCTGAATACAAACTTAACCGATTTATTCAATTATAGTTATAAAACAGAAGCAAAAATATAATCAATATGTAATATAGTGCCTATATCTAGCAAAATGCTCCACTCTGGAGTTATTTTTACTAGCTCATCAACAAGTTTATGGACACCAAATGGCTTTCCTGAGGTTTTATTGTTATCGTTTTATTGAGTTTTATTGATCTATTACATGAGAAATTATACATATCGGTTAACAATTTATTTCAAACATGTTTATTCAGGTTTATTTCTTACTGTAATTAGTAAAGAGGAAGAGATGAGTGGTGCACATGCCGCTTGAACTGATGTGGTTACAGCCTACATGCTCACTAAGAGCCTAAACCACATGTACAGTATCATTTGTATTTCATGATAAATTAACTGCATTTGAAAGCTGGGACTTTGTTTCATATTAAAAGTAACCAAGCACAAAGCTTATTTATGATTACTGAAAAGCAGAAGCACTACAAATAACATTTAGTGAAGTACATGCATCAACAAAGGTTGATTTTAACATTCAAGAAGCCATATCACTAAATAATGATTAAAATAAAAATAAAAATTAATAATTAAAAATGAATAATCATTATTGCTATTCCAGAACTAGCATTCACACAGCTGACATGTTTACCTGTGGTAGTTTATCCATGTTGTTTCCACAAAAAAGTTAGTTAAATTAGATGTTACAGTTTCGGTGAATGATTTTGCACTCCAAAACGATTTAGGCCGAAACCGAAAATTGCCGTTTTGAACATTTCGGTCTATCACTCATTTGCATAGTGCATAAACATTAGATCAAACATTTCATGAGGGGAAAAAAAGTCATAGATGAGGTTAAAACAAATGTAAACATTTTTGGGAGATCAAATCTTTCATGCTTTTGGCTTTAATGTGTTTGTGTGTAGAGCATTTACTTAAACACAGATATGGTCATGAAACGTGCTCTCCATTTCATTTTTTATTCTTTTAATATGTGTGCATACTACTTATTTTTCTAGGTTTCACGGGTTTGGCTGCACTACAACAGAATAAAACTCATGCACAAAGCTATTACAACATTCAAGTACAAGTGGTTTTATTCCACACTGTATGTTGACATAACTGTAGAGAATGAAATGCTGGATATGTGGATACAACCACAAAGCAGTGGTACACTAGCAACAACCATGTAAGGTGCTTTCTCCAAACCAAGTCTATTAAAGTATTTTTGTCCACTAAAGCATTCATATGTCTCGTCCGTCAAAAAAATCCACAAAATAAAAGACAAATTAAAAGTGAAACAAATTAGCATTTTTGATAGACATGGTTTCTTAAACCTACTCAATAATGCTGTTGAAAGGAACCGAGAAGAAAACAGAATGACAGACAGGGTTTGATTTCTAATAGTGCTCTTCCATTCAATACCTTCTGTAAAACCCACTGAATTAATTAGTCACTCTGGCCAGTGGCCTTGTCCACCAGTTTCCTCAAAACATTCAGCCTTCACTATGCAGAGCCGTTGTTAACTGAGAAGGTGCGCAAATAAACGCTGGAAATGAACGTGGATTTGCGCATCTTCTCAGTTAACAATGGCTCTGTGTAGTAACAGCTGCTCGATGTGAAATCACGCACCTGAAGGAATTTACCGCTGATTAGAGAACTGTTTTTATTAAGAGACAAATGATAGCAATAACAATAACTGCAGTAACTGCAGGACACTCAGAAGCATGACTAAAAACTAATCAGCCAACTTGCTTCATTAGCATTACTCAGAAATTATGTAGAAAAT